>NW_010536968.1:0-34654 GCF_000687285.1 Phaethon lepturus | reverse complement strand
ACCGAGCCCTGGGGAACACCGCTTGTGAGTGTTAAATCAAATGTTATATTTTGTATATTACTTATGTTGTTTACTTGCCTTACCACTACTACCTCTGCTATTAGTACTGCACTCTTCCACTGGAATTTGACTATTCTGCATTGTGTTCTACCCCCCATTTCTGGGCTATCAGCTGACTTTGCTGTGCAATGGTTTTGACAAAGCTATCCTGAGTGATCAAGGATGCCTGGCATTGCAATATTCTGCCACTTCTAACCTCTCTGTGTTGACCTTCCTTCAAGATATATTCCATTAATTACTTTCATGAAAATTACACTAGCAACTTCGGTGTTTGCTAGGTTTATTCCAACCACTAATGTCATCACAAACAAATTTCATATCCATTTTAGCACCCCCACATTACAGTTGTTTATCAGGTCATACTTTCAAACAGCTGTCTCTACCATGTATTCCAACTTAACTTCTAGCTGTGCTTTACCACACTATTTCTCTGTCTCTCTTTTCCAGTTCCTGTGGCCCTTCTTTATCTTAGCCCCTGCTATGCCAGGTGTCCTCTCCACATTAGTTCCAGACCTTCTAGGCATATATATTTCTGTGTCCCCATCTTCCTTTGGGGAGGAGAAAAAAAAAAGGAAAAAGAAAAAGCAATTTCCATGCAAGCCTTTGTACCCTATTTTATCTTAACCCTACAGGCAAGCAGACTTCTAACATAGCTTTAGGAGCTTCTTGTATGCACCTGCTTTCTAGAACTTCTCCCGCTTCCTCAGCCGTGAACCCAAGTCCAAGATAAGCATGCCGCCTTTGTTCCTATCCTGATTTCTCCCACTGCATTTTTTTCTTTCATGCCTCTTTTCTTCTTGTACCAATTTTCCTTCTAATTTTAATCCACTGTCTCAAGCCCACCAACAAATTTCACACAACACTTCAGATTAATTCATTAGCATCTGTGCAAGCATACTAACATAAATTCATCTTAAAGCATCAGAACTTTCTATATTATAGGAATCTTAGTAATTTCTGAGTTCTAATACAACATTTATTATTACATTATTCCTGAGGTTTATCTTGATAGAAAAAAAAAGAATGAAGCAATGACCATATGTTATTGTAAAGTACTCTGGTTTCGTAGAGATAGATTCTGTAAGTGTCAAGAAATATACACAGAAACAGGAAACCCAGGCAGAATATAGGAGTATTTATTTCAAGTACCTAAAGCTGATGAGCAAATTGTACTACCAGATGTGTCCAGTTGCCACCGAGCACCTTAGTTTATTTCAAGCAGTGCGTGTTATGTCAGGTACCAGAGCACTGAAGACAAATGGGACCTGCTATTTCTATTCATCTGTATTTTCAGTCACTCCCATTGTTATTCTGGAACCAGTGTAGAAATATCCCTTTTTCTGCAAGGATCAAAGGCCATCGCTTCTTTGCTAAACACGCTTACATACAGCTCTTTTGCATTGCCTGACAAAAGCCATCGCTGGCACCAGTGCCAAGCATTTGTGAATAATCCTGCCTGCAGATACCCAATGTACAAATTCATACTTCTGCTTTTTATAAACACTGCTTCAGCTACACCATCTGAGCATAAGAAATTAGTTCAATATAACAGTGGGTGTTGTTCAGTTTAACATACATTCACCAAATCTTTTCAAGATTAGGTTTAAAACTTCATCTCTACTTTTCTAATGATTGTCTTGAGGAGGGGCGTGGATGGAGAGGAGACAGAGTGGGGACAAATTGTTCTCACCCCACAATTAGGATCCATGGGAAAAAATAGGCTGTCCTATGTAACTTAATATTTGCTGCCCACAAATAAATTCAAATGCACTGGAAAGATGCAAATGACATGCCACTCTCATTCATCTTAAGGTGTCAGGCCAGCCAACTCCATTACTGCTGATGAAACTTTTATCTCATCAACAACCTCTCTGTCATTCCTTGGATGTCTTAGTCTGATTTAGTTGTGAATGCAGATTCTTGCTGGGCTTTTTTTGTTTATTTGTGGGCTTTTTTATGACAGCCTACCCTCAGTGTGAGGGCAGATTCTAGAGAATATCTTTTAGCAGTTTCCATAACTACCTTTTATTTGTAAAGTCTGAGTGCTTTAAAGTATAGCTAAGAAGCAGGACTCCATAAAAGGAGCGTATACTCCAATACTGGGATTTCTCTCAACTAACTTTAATTCTGCAATGCTAGAGTTTAGTATGATCTGGTTGTCCAGGCTTCTCTATAGCTGGTGAGAGAGAGGGGCAATTTGTCCTACTGCAAGGTGGTGTGTGCAGAGATTGGTTAATTAAGTCACATTTTGGAAATGACACAGGCTCTCCACTGACATGAGAGAGAGTCCAGAAGATATGTAACTTTTCGCTGCTGGAGTAACATTGTAAGTATAACTCACCTTATACATACACATCTGTTCTAGAACTTGCAGAAAGCACACAGTTGCTCTGAAACCTCATTCTGTCTATCCAGACACAGTTTCCTAGAAGCTTTTTCTGCAACTAGCTTCAAGTTAGAAATAATAGGGAAAAGAACAAACACTCTGGCTGCTAGCAGCAGCATCTCGCTCAAAAAGCTATTTGCATATACAAATGAACAGTACAAATACTTGTTTCAAGACTTGCACACTAAAAAAAAGAACATTATTATTCTTCTTGAAAGATGGTGCTGCAGGTTAACACCTTGCACAACCATGCGCGTTAGTTTTCATTCATGTGGCACTAAACAGTTATGCCCAGTAATGGGCTGAGCGGGGGACACTGCAAAACCGTGCTGCTCCTTGGAGAGGTCAGTCAGTTCCCAAGGCGCGAGGAGGACACAACACCTGAACGACCTGATGCTGTGAAGGTCCATCTCCTGCACGGGTCCTGTGCGCCTGCACCCCAGGGGAGCCTCTGAGGGTCCTCCTGCCTACTGCAAGCGGGACAAGACCGTGTGCGGGGTATGTGAAAGTGGAGGGAGCCTCGCACCGGAAGGTGTGCAATGTGGCCCTTTTTAGGTTTTAGAAAATAAACAGTTTAGCTTTAAAAGGTAAAAGAGTAAAATCTTGGTTAATGAGAAAAAAAAAGAGTAATGTAGGAATGGGAGTTATAAGGCACAGAGACACTCAGAGAGATACCAGTGAATGAGACGTCAGGCCTGGTATTACTGGGAGAGTCAGCTTATGTCCTGAAATGTATGATTTGATTATCCTTATTATCTTGGCTTTCATAGCTATAAAAATGTTATTAGTGATCATAAAAGTATCTGCCCCTTTTTACTCAAGTCAAATTATTTTACTTGGCTACCTCCTGTGGCAATGTACTCAGCAGGTCAAATATATATTGCATATCAGAGCTTGTACAGAACTTTATGGTCCACAAATGAGGTTTAAAATTTTACAAATCTTACGAGAGCAAGGCTTCCTACTGATTCGATAAGTACTTCCTGCTCAGTTGAGGATGGTAAGGGTAGTGCAAGAATGTTTCATGATGTTATATTTATTTCACTGTGAGTTTTAGGTGAATCCTTGAGATGCTGAGGTCGTATATTTATTTAAGCTGTTGGAGAGTAAGACCAAAAAATTAAGTTATCCTCAAGGAACTTTGATATTGCTCTTCATTTTCCAAGTCTGTAGTTATAAAGGCATGTTATAGGCAAATATCACTCCTGACACTCTGGGGGACGAGTTCACTGACTTGGACCATTTCAGGTGTCTGATTAGGCACCCCAAACCTAACTTTCACCAGCATTTGCAGCCTCTCCTGACTTGTGCCAAGACACAAGAAGTGCCTCCTGTTTTCCCTTGTCTGAGAAAAAACTAAAATCTGGCAGAGGAACAGTAATATCAAAACAGAACTTCTATAAGGGCTAATTTGGGAAAAGGCATCCTTCCCCGATGTGCCCGGACCCCAGCTGAGGCTGTGCGGGGGCTGGCAGGGAAGGGTTAAACGTGGCGACAGAGGAGAATTAATGGTCAGTGTCAGAAACAACAAAACAGCATCTGAGAGGCCAATACCCCGCTGGGTATAAACTTGACCTCACGCCGACCCGCGGCTTCCAGGCAGCCCGAAGAGCCATGGCCAGGTCCGAGGCGAAGCTGCGCAACCCCGGGGCGCCGGGCTGCCGTGGCGGTGACCTCCGGCTACGATTTATTGACTGGCGTCTCCGCATGCTTGACTAGGGCTCTGGTCGCCGGTGAAAGATGTATTGATTACACATTAGTCTGCGAGGACGGGCTGGCATCGCCGGCTCCGGAGAAACGAGGACCAAGTCTCACACGTTATTAGGTTTGGCAGAATTCTAAGAGGACACATAGGATGGTTTTATTTTACCTGGCAGCCATGACAGTCACTGATATAAAGGATATAATCACAGAAACTGAGTAAGATATTAATGTGGAATTTTGTACAATAACTCTGGGAGCTCCAGGCTGGAAATATATACACTACTTTCTAACATGTCACCATCTAATTTAGCATCCAAAACACTCTATCCATGCATATTTTCTCAATTTCTGTCAGCTGAAACTCTGAAACAAGGGCATTAAAAATTCTGGATACAGTGACCAAAAATACCAGAAGTGTGATTCTTTAGCTGCTTAGTTAACTTTTCTTTCTGTTTAAAAAATTGAAGTTTTAAAAAAAAAACAAAACAAAACACATGGACAAATGTAGTTTAATTATCCTTTTTCTGTAATGTTTATTGTGACTCTGCCTTATTTACTTATTTCCTTTTAGTTGTAAAATCATTAGTTAAAAAAGACTTGTTAAGCCTCTACAAAATTGAATGTGGGTGAATGTTAACAATGACAGTCTTCTGCATACTTGCTGAGTTCCAGAAAAAATGTGGGTTTAGAAATAAAATACATGGTCTCTGTTCCAAATCACAACTCCCCTGGTATCAATTTAGGTCTTAATATCAGCCTGAACTCCTACATGATTTTAGAGAAACACCGTTTAGGTGAAAAATCATTTAAAAAATTGCTATCATTATTTGAGAATAGCAATAAACATCACTCACGCTGTCTACTTTATCACTCAATTCTCAGCACAGTTTGTCAGTGCTGGCCAAGGCAACGAAAACATTTAGTTAAAGAAAGAGGGAAGTCAGTTTTTGAAGCTTTGTTAATGCACACAAACAACACAGACACTTGTTCAGCTTCCGATCAGGGCTGACCAAACCATGGCTCTTGCTCCGCACCCATTCCTGAGCTGCTGGGAGGTGTCCCCCGTGCCGGTGCAGAAGCACATGCCTTGGTGGCACCCTGCTTGGCAGCCCAACTCTCCAGCCAGGGCAGGGAGAGTGTCCACAGGGACCACCAAAGCCAACATGTGTAGGGATCACCCTGCAAGGGCTTGACCTTAAGGGGAAGGAGCTGTGGCATTGAGAAGATGGCAAACAGCTGGACACCTGCAGGGCTCAGCCTTGAGGAGAAGGAGCTGTGGTAAACAACTAAGAGGAAGCAAAGGAGCGCGTGGACACCTGCAGGCAGCGAATCCTGACTGTGTGAGAGGTGCGTGGACAACGCGTGATATTTTCTATATAGTCAACTGCAATAATGTGTGTAACAAGCTGTAACCCATCGTGAGTGTGTGCGTGGCGACTAAACAAAAATTATGGTATATATTGGAGTCAGACAAGACAATAAACGGCTTCGGAGTATAACTCTCATAGAGTTGTGAAGTTCATCTTTCTCCTGCAAACGTGCCTGGGAATTGGCTGTGTGCTCTGCCCTACCTCACCCTAAAATACCTCTCCACAGTTCAGAGCCGGTCCCTGAGCTTCCGAGTTAGGAGGCACAGGTATGGCTCCCAATCATACCAGCACTGTAGCCAGGAGGCTCAGACTAGCCCCCCCCAAGCAAAGATACTTACAGAGCACAGACTGAGAAGAGGTATCTTTTTTTTTCCCTCCTATTTCTCAAGTGATAGGATAAGCAGAAACTATTTGGAGGAGTGCAAGAAAATATCAGTTAGTTTTAAATAGTCTGATCTGATTCTGCCCTACCTTGTAGTCGCATTCTAGTGACTTCGTGTAAACAGTGAATAAAAGACCAGCTTTGCAGAAAGTTTGAATTATAACTAATTGTGTTAAGTTAATTTTGGTCTTATTGAGCCTGTAGCACACTTTATTGATTGTAAACAGAGTAAATTTAAAAGCCAAACCATAAAAGCCTCAAGTCTACAGAAAGAAACATGATATGCATGCTTACTAGCAGCATATCACTCATTCTAATTAAAACAGAAATACTGTGCTAATGGCACGGGGGCCTGAAAAGGTGCTGTTCAGAGATGGTGAGATGTTTGCTTTTGACTGAATAACACATCTGAATCACATCATCGGCAAATGTAAAGAGAAATCTGGATTTGCTGGAAGGAGCATCCAGTTGTGGCTCATAACGTTCTGATGAAACAAGCATGAAGGAAAGGTCCCCCACAACATGTTCCTTCTCAGTGCAAGAGTTAATACTGCACTAGAGACTGCTTTTCAATGAGAAATCCTATGACTGACTCAAATTGTCCTACATGTTTCAAAGCAACAATTCACTTAAAGGTTAATATTTATGCAAAAAACATTTTTGATTTGTGCTTAAGACAGAACACTTCAACACAAAAAGGAGATAACTCTTCTCACCTTCCTTACCGCAATAGTTATAGTAGAGCCTAATTTTGCAGGAACACATCATTTTCAGCATGTAACCCAAGCAGCACTGAATGCGATTGTATGGAGTAGACAGAGATGACAATCCTGTAACTAAGGATGAACGAATCGGATTCAGACTGCAGCAGATAAACTGGCCTAATGCACAGCAGGACGATTCACAATCTGTGGAATAAAATTGCATATCTTGCACTGTGTAAAACTACTAAAATGAAAGCAGGAATCACTTTCCCCAGTACACACAAAAACTTTTATTCTTCTAAAACAGACACATGTAAGTGTTATCAACCACTTCATGTTAGGGAATTACATAGCACTTAAGTGGAATATACATATAGATTTCAAAAATAATCTCAGCGTCTGGAGGCACTCTTTTTTAATTAAAAAAAGAACTATGGCATGTGAGAAAAAGGGCTTATGCAAAGATGGGAACTGGCGTATAACATCCAGAATGTACTAAAATTTTGTTTTGTTCCTGTGTTGCAACATATTACCTTGCTTTAGACAAATGGCACAAAAAATCTCATCTACTAAAGGAAAAGTTCTGATTCTGAGGCAGCAGAGAAGTTCCTCCTCTGAGATAGAAGACTGTTGTACCACACACACAGCAACAATCTACCTAGACCGTTTTTCTTGTTGGTGGGAAAATGGAACATATTTGTGAAAGCTTGCACTGAAGCAAAACATATTGAAATGATACTGTAATGATCAAGCTAACAGCACTGCAGAACTCAAATTTCAATGAAAGTTTCCCCTTGTAAAAATAGGAAACACATATGAAAGGCATAATAGAAATGAGCACCTCCCCCCAGCCTCCAAAAACTACAGACTGCAGCAAGCAATGACAAACCAAGCTGCTGTCTACTCCTCACTTCTACTGGAGCTCTAAAATAAGACAAAAAAAATTATATTCAAGTTTCTTCACATGAATCAGAATCATGCTGAAGGTTACTAATGTACACAAAGCAGCGGGCAAGCACTGGCTTCGGTGTTCACACTGCTACACTGAGAAGCACACAGTCTAACCCTGCACAAGAGTGAAATACCCTGGGTAGCATTGCCTGTTGTCCCATTCATGGGACAGATACATGTAGGGTACCCACATAAAAAAAGACTATGTCCACAACTTGACAAACCCCAACAAGCCAGTCTGAGCTCAACAAAAGTGAGGAGAAGATGTCTAGGGAGATTTGCATGTCCAACAAGCCCATGTACTGATCCAAAAATGAAATTCCCAGTGGAATTCTGCAGAGGCAAGCAAAGTGTGACCCAGCTGCCTCCAGTTGGCAAGCATAACTTTGAACTGAATCAGAGCTGAGTGTGGGTCTTTCTGCTGTCCATATTTTTAAAAAAGCAAACTCCGTGAGGCCCTAGATACGAACAAATTTAGTCCACACATTTAACATGGTTCTTCTACGATATCTCTCACACTAGGTTACAACATATGGCATTTAGTCACAAAGGGCCATAATTAAAATACTTACAAGCGTGCACTATATAATTTTATATATATATAACTTTTACAATGAGAGCGGTCAGACACTGGAACAGGCTGAGCAGAGAAGGTGTTGATGACCCATGCCTGGAAGTGTTCAAGGTCAGGTTGGATGGGGCTTTGAGCAACTGGAGTACTGAAAGATGTCCCTGCCTGCAGCAGGGGGGTTTGGACTAGATGACATTTAAAAGTCCCATCCAACCCAAACCATTCTACGTTTCTATGATTCTATGATGTTATACATATATCCCAAGAATGAAATGCCCTATGTGCCACAGCTTGTATCCATATTGCTGCTACACTATGAAGAGATTTTAGGAATAGTTTGGAAATACAAATAATTCAGAAAGTTTTTATTACACTGTATCTATAAATTTGATCATAATATTGTAGAATTTTTAAACAAGTTTCTAGCCACAAGTGAAATAGAAGCTCTGAGAGACAGAGGGACTTTGGAGAGTGAATAGGTGAATTATGTCCATAGAGGACAGAAGCATACTGCCAAACATACTGCCTTTGGGAATGCTGAGGGAATAGCATTCAGCAGCATTTTCAGACAAGACCATACGCTCCATGGTACCAGGATACTAAAAGTGAAATGAAATCAAGCGGGGAACAAAAAAAGAAAAAGAAATAAAATTCTGCATGGCAAATAACTACACAGTGTAATGAAATTTCTGTTTGGGGGTCACAAAGCTAAAATTTTTTATTAAAGTGCAACTGGGAGCTCTGTATTTAACTCTTTCAGATGGTAAGTGCTGTAGTGCTGTTCACATCGTTTAAAATATAAATGTCACTAGCTAACCTGAAGGCTTGCTGTAAATCAAACCCGCACTGTATAAAAACTGTTATTTGTGTCCTAATGGGTCAAACAGAAGAGATGCCCTCTCTAAAAGAGCTGGATACCAGATTCCCCTTTCATTGATCGAGGTTTCAACTCTGGGTGCTTGAGTTTATGACAAAAGAGTTCACAACACCGCTGGCAGGAAGTCGATAGTTTGATAGATACCCTTTGCAGTTGGTCCTGTCTCTAGCACTTTAACCACGCTTTCACTCTGACAGTTATTACTGCTGCAATAAATTCTTCAGTAAAACAAATAGGCTCTCTGAAAATGTATTAGCCCAGGCACACTATTTTACTTAATATAACTGCAAGTCTTAAACAGGTAACTACCATAGTAAATAGGCCAATATATTTAGAAAGAATCATGTGTGTGTATGTGCATTTACAGTAAGTTACCTAAGTTCCCTTCAGATCAGGTTGCACAGTATTTATTGCACCTTCGGGTTATACTTTTAAAATTCACAAAGTAACTGACAGTAGCAAATGTTTTAAAAATCTATTTTATATAATGCTGTAAGAATTCTCCCCCAGATTTCAAAATTGCCTGGATGAGTCTGCAGCCTAAATCCCCACAGTGACCCCTGGACCCTTTGGTGCTGTTGAAAAACCGAACCCATTTTACTCATACTTGACCTTAGTTGCTGCTTACCTTCCAAGAAATCTCAGTGCTATCGCCATTTTCCTACAGGATGCTCACTAATGATTAGCAACAGGTTTTGAATGGATTGGGCAGTGTCCAGAAAGCCTCGCTGGGGTCGAAAGCATCAATTCACTCACTTTCCCTCTCCCCTAGGCCATGTCTTTTAGGAGTGTTAGTCCCAAAGGAAATTTCTATAGATTTTGAATTCTGGGGTTTTATCAGCTGTATTGAATGGATTAATCAAAATAGTTGCTCCACAAATCTGCAGACATTTGTGCATTGCCATCAATAATAATAGGTAAAATGAGAAAAGGGAGTTTTCTTTATTCTGTTATTGATATTCTCTATGTTGTCGGGTTTCACTTTTTTCTGTGCATTCATTAGCCATTTTACATAATCCTCCACATAAGGACTAGATTAATATTAAAGCTAATTTATTAGCAGCCATCCAAATTCTCTCCACTTACCCCATTTTCAGAGAGAAACTGTCTACATACAGAACCCTTCAGCACTCCTTCCTACATCCAGAGACTTTGTGTCACTTAGGCAAGATGTCTTGAGACATCTATCCTTCAAGATTAAATGCATCCCTTCTGAGTGGCAGTTGCCACAATTGAAGTAAGCATTTACTGCTAGTGCTCAGCCATGCAGCTAACTGCTCTGTAGCTCGCTGCGGCCTCTCGAGGTGTAGGACATTCATGGGGGAACACTGGTAATTTTGTTTTACCCTGCAGGCATGCAGTTTCTGGCTACATTGTGAGGAAATATCGTTGAGTCCATGCTGAGATTGCTGTGCCTGCTGCTCAGAGCTCTCGTGAAAGGAACTAAAAGGATAAGAGCTCTCTTGACCTTTAAAGTCCACTTATTTGAGGTGATGGATATCTCAGACATTTGCAACAGAAGAAAAAATTGCCAAGCCCATTAGAAAACAAGTGAGGATAGGCTGAAAAGTGATCAAAATTCTGTCTATTAGGACAAAGAGAAAATTTGTGGTTTTGCAAAAGTGAGAGTGGATTCACAAATAAAGTTTATTTCCACAGCTTTATCAATAAGGGCTCTTAAGGGTCACCTATTTCTTCCCATTCTATTCCTGCCTGAACAAAAAGTTGTATTCTTTTCATTTCTTTGATCCCCATTCTGTTTTTTCCAAAACTGACCTGTCCCCCTTCTTACCACGGATCAAATCAGCCAAAACATTGGCTTGTGTAGTGAAGCAGGTGAAATGATGCAGAAAAAGCAGATTCATTCAAACTTAGGTATGATTCCTGGGACAATTTTTATGACCAGAATTCAAAGCAAAATATTATCAAGGGGTGGGGGGGATTAACAAAACTCTCAATGTCCAGGGTTTAATCTGGTAATCAGATCCAGGTTGGCTAGATGGTTTCCTAAAATTGAGGTTAATTTCCTAAACACTGTCTCCCTCTGTCTCACAGATACTTTTTTGTCATTCCCCCACACCCCACATCTGCGTAAGGAGAAGTAACATCCATCTTCCATGCAGTTAACTCCTTATTCACCAAAGTAGAAGAATTACTTTATCTAGTAAAATACTGTCTGAGTTACTGAGGTATTTGCCAATTTAACCATTTCTGCATATGTGCCCTGACTTAAGCCCTGAATTGGTTTGTGGAAGGTTTTGGAGGAGCTGTGACTATTACAAATTCTACAAGGATACAAGGCAATGCTGGTCAAATGTCTTGTTGCTCTTGACAGAGATTCACGGTGAGGAACAGAAGTGATATGGCTCTAAAGGGAAAAAAAATAGCAAACTATTCTTTTAATATATTGATCAAATAGAAGAAAATAACATCTGCCATAGTGACATAGAAAGGTTTGCAACACTTGTCTATTCCATTTTTCTAACAACAGCATTTTCAGTTATTTATTTTACAACTGGAAGTCTATTTGGGTTGAATAAGGTAGGATTCAGCTCTTTCAATCTTGGCATAGGATAGTACGGGCCTGAACAGAACCACAAAATACTTGCCCTCTTTTACATTTACATAAATAACACTGTTGTTTCTGATAGGCCATAACACGCTGCCATGTATGCCCAAGACAGAAAAGATGGAAGACACAGCAGAGATCCCTGTTAAAATAATGAACAGGTTGAGGATGTATTGTTATCAGCGATAACAAAGCATGAAGGGAAAACTCATGCTGGGTAAGACCAAAGACCTGTCAGGCAGTGCAGCCTATAGAGGAGTTGACCATTCCAGTGGGCACAAGTCTTCTTCAAATCATCAGGGGCCTCCTCCCCTACACCCATCTCTGAATTAATCTGAAGGGTGACAGAATGACACACAGCAGAACCTGGTAAACAAAAACATCCGAGACATGGAAGTTATAGAACCTACCAGAGGAGAAGAAAGAAAAAAAAAGCCTGATGGCACTGAACTAGGAACAAGAGTCTTCCCTAGTAAAGCACAAGGTCAAGACCTATAGTAGTGGCTGGGCCTTCTCCAGCACTGGTGAATCTCAAATCTGTGGCAGAATCAGAGGAAGACTGAGACAATCTCCACCACCTTCAGGACAGCAATTATGAAGAATAAGTTCCTGTTCAGTCTGTGATGTTGTTGTCTGGTGTGAAAAAAGGGGATTTAGAATACTATAAAAACCATCTGTTTTATGGCAAGAGAAGGAATGTCACTTTATCTGTAACAAAAAGCAAAGGGTATCTGAACCACCCCACAACCTCAACTTGAAAAAAAAAAAAAAATTAAAAAGTGTGGTCATTACCAGATGGCTGAGAAAGATGAAGAGTAGGGCAAACAAACATACAAGATACTTCCAGCTAATACTTTCCCAGACACCAACTGTTTTCAGTATGGGGACTTCCAGAGCTTGGATGTGGTTTCTACATATTTAGAAATCCTTCAAAGGATTTCTTTCATAAACTGGTCCAGTCTCTCTTGAACCCATCTCAACTTTTACCATTCAGGAAAAGAAAAAGGGAACAAAGTACAATTGCTCATGTGCCTAAGACTGAGACAAAGGAGATGTGGGTTTGACTTCAGATACTTCCTTTGCTTTATTTGTAGTTTAGGCACTGAGATCCAAATTAATCTCCCCTATATAAGGACTGAAGTAACCCTATCCATGGTGGAGAGGGAAGACTCCTGTCAAAACTGGTTTGGACCTTGAAGAAGATGAATACAGGCCACAACCTGCCCATAACTCTTAGAACTCCCAGATGTTCTCTCCCATCTCTTTACGCTTAGACTACCTATCAGACAGACCTCTATAAAGGACCCAAACATTTCTTTCCTTTGTCCTCCATGCTGAAATCACTGTGCCAGCATGCTGTGGCAAGCTGTCGTGCAGGGGATTTTGAAAAGTGACTGGGAAAGCAGAAAAACTCAGAAGAACGCTAAGTAAGGAAAAAAAGTGAATGTCCCAATCCAGGTGAATAGCAATGACACGTATCTCAGGGGTGAGGACAGACCGTATTATGGCAGTCCTGGACACATCTCAGCCCCTCTTTAGTGCACCAGTATGCTCTTCCACACTTCTCTGTCCAGGGAAGAAGTACTACTTAATATCTTTGACTACACTAGACAGTGTGGGCAACCGGAATTTAAGCTGAAGAGATTCAGCAATGAGATTGTGTGTTTTACTTCTCTATCAGTAAAAATGGAAGAGTAAGTCTTCAGTAACATTGCCACGTTTAACTTCTGTATTTAGATGTATGATCTGTCAAGACTTAGAAACAGCTCTAGTTTTGCATGCTGATACAAAGTTCTTTGGAAGGATGTACTATGTGTGGGAGAAAGCGTGAGTAGTCTTATGTTTCCAGATAATTGAATGCAAGATCTGCACCTTAGACTGTCAGCCCTTTTGGGCCAAGTCCATCATTTGTTTTTATGCATGCATTTTGCATGAAAGAATGGATTCTTACTGTCTGTTGGGATTGTTAAAATATGTCAAAAAGAAGATACTACATCAAAGAGACTGGTAGGTGCAAAGTAATAGTGCTGGAAATTCAATCAAATCGTATGAATGGGTACATCCTTCACACAATGGCCATGGTTTCTTTAACTATTCAAAAAACCCACTTCATAACACAGAACAATACTTGGAACTGCCTTTTTTTGTGTAATAATTCCTTTGCGTCTCATATGAACTTGAAGCTGTTTCTGATGGATTCATTCTTGAGGACTTGATATGTACAGTATTTTCCCTCATTCAATTCTATTTATTCATATGTGCAGAGTCAAGTTGGTAGAAACCAAGAAGACGATTACTGAACAGATTTTCTCCTATCACTAATATTTCCTCTTGTTCTTTTCCTTATCTTGTCCTTCTTGCAGAAGGACCATGCTCCACTCCATGCACTTGCCAAGCCTCCCCAGAAGGAACCGAATTTTTGCTTGTTCACATCAAACATCAGCTTACTGACTTTTCTTCTATTTCTATGGAGATTTCTACATTCAGCCACTTTGCTGCAGAAAACTGGACCTTGGCTCTTCCCCTAGCCACACTGGACACACATTTGCTGACATGTCGTTTCAATTAGACTACCCCAGAGCTGCACAGAAACAGGAAACCACTCTCAACCTCAAACCAATCCAGACACCGGAAACCAGGGGTAGACAGAAGCGAGCTGCAGCTTCATTAACAACAGCCAGAGCAGCAAAAACAGTACTTGCAGAAGGACAACAGACCTTCTGTTGATATATGCTGTACTGAAACACATTAGTTAAACCCATTAGTTATCCTTCCCACTTTGCTGTGTCAAGAGCTATTTCAACTCACGCAGGTAGCACTAGCCGTCAGTGAGCTAAGAGTATATCTTTACTGAAGTCAGACACGCTAACAAGTTTACTGCAATGAAAGGACACGCAAACCTCAGGTCCTCCTGGCAGCGTAGACAGGACACTAGGGAACTCAATGCAGAAAAAACATATCCTGCCACTGAGGAACATACAGCTGTGGCTAGGCAGCTGTCTAGTAAACTAGAATGTCTCATACTTAAGTTAGCTTAAAAGTAGCAGGAACACTACATTACATTGCCTCCTGGTATGTAGATATACTCTGAGAGATGAATACTTGGGGGGAAATCTCTATCGTTCTCACGTAATCATCTGTAATGGGTTCTTCAACCCAGGAACTGAATTTGACATGGTAACGTTTCAAGCTACTTTATTTTTTAAAGTGGTCAACTTTCAACCTAAGAAACCACCTCACTGAAAATGTTGCCAAAAATCAGTACATGGCTAATTCTTTGCTGAAACCGTGGCTTTAGGGGAAAATACATATATATGTGTGTATGTAAATAAATTCTAACTAGTGTTTCTGGTGGACTGTATACCTGGCAAGACTGTGTTGCAGCCTGAAAAGAACAGATGTCAGTGATGATACCACAAGTAGCAGAGCATGGGAGACAAGTTTCTAAGCTTTGCTTAAGAAAAGCAAAAGCTGTGTAATGGGAGTAATGTCATCATTAATATCTTTCCACTTGACAGTCTTCACGTCCTCTGCAAACAAGCGTGATTTATCAAGATACTAGGAGTGGCACAGCACAGCTAGCCCCTGTCTCTGGTTTTGGACTTTGGAAGTCTGGTCCCTGATTGCCTTTCTAGCTCTGCTGCTCTGAAAGATAAAAATTAGCTATTCTTTTACTCACAAACATCCAGTCAAACAAAAACACTTTTTCTACTCATAAAGTAATGAATGTTGTTTTTCTGCTTGCTGATAGGTGCTCTTTAGTAACATAATGCCACCCTGACACCCAAAGCAGAGAAGGGTGGAAATATCCTCTTCTTGACTGGCAGCCATCAGTTCTGTGAAATACCCTATGCAAGACACCCCAAAAGGCACACGTATCTCCCAGAAGCCTCCACCATTCTGCAGTTAAGATTTCTCTGTCATTAGCAGCTATGGGGAGCTTTAGCTGCACAGTAGGACCTGGATCCAGGCCTAATTCCACAGTTTGGATCAAGATCCAACAGGTATTAGAGATCATTCATAAGGACCACATTTTTTCTGAGATATGTAGTCAGACTGGCATCTAGTGGGATTTTGAAATGTGCCTAGGAGCCTAACTGGATTTCTGAAACCCCTCTTCAGCGCTGATCAACAGTTTTTGGTGGCTAAAAACTTCCAGGCTGGCACGTGGTTTTGATTTGTAGTCAATCTTCTGCTAGCAGAGCAATTCAAATCTAAAGATTCAGTTCTTGTTTCTCTCTCGACTCGACTTGTTTTTTTATTTGGAAAAAAAAAGCTGTTTTGCTCTTGGACAGAGCTAGGAGTGGCAGCTGAATGTGGTAAACAGGAGACAAATGCATCAGCTAACAGGGTTTTTTTTTAGAAACTTCAAGTATCACTTGAGAGAAGATTTGGCACAACATGTTTTTATACAAGTACCACGTGTTGGATAGTTTGGTGTGAATATGTTCTCAGCAGACATAGAGATTGACAATACATGCTTTACCTCTCGTTTCACTGGGAAAGTAGCCCCCCAGATGACACAACAGCACCGATGTTGTTGATCATCTGACACCAGAATGATAATTTCCATAAAGATTTTTATTGAGCTGACCTGTGTCAGCAACTGACATTAAAGCCTATTGGTTACCACTGTTTCAATGAAGAGACTTAGCCTGCAGGTGTGTCAGTTTATTGAGTTTACATAAAAATATTGACTATTTTGATGATGGTTCATCTTCACATGCAAATCAAACGGGAAAGAGGAAACATGGTCGTAACTAGAAGCACAGTTAGAAAAGAACATAGATGTTAGCTACATATACAGATAGCATCCATTTGCAGATTACATATTTCTTCCAAGTCCTTTATTCGATTAAACGTTCATCAATTGCCAAGATACAGTCTTCGTAAAGTTCTTACGTTGAGAAATAAAAGCAGTTAAATAGTTTTTTTGTAATTTTATTTTTATTCAGAACACTTTAAGTTGCTTTTGATAAGGAAAAAAGTTCACTCAATGGCTTTTTTTTTTTAAATATCAGTTTGTGTTTGCATCTTTTGATGTGGGATGTTATATTAAATTATTCATTTTTACAGAATGGAAATTAATTATTGTGTATGAAATCCCAAACACATATGGTCACAGTGCTGGTTAGATCTGCCTCCTGCTATGCTTTAGAGATTCAAATTTGGAGGTAGCATGTTATTTTGCATGCCAAGACCACCTATGGTTTTCAAGATATAAGTATCTGAAAATTAGCATTTTCACACTGAGCACTTGTTCCAGCTTTAGTATACATTGATGACTACCATCTTGTAACTACACATACTGGAAAGGATGTTAGCAATCTATAAATGCAATTTAAGTTCGTCTGAAATTCTCTGACTGACTGCGTTTTCTACATCTACCTTTAGCACTATGTAACATCAATCTCTTCTTCTGAAATCCCTCAGAATGTCTCTTGACTGATAGCAGTGATTGGCATTAATTAATTTCAAGGGTCAGTTGTGAATGATTGGTTTGTCATGGTCAAGGACTGAATTATATACGATCAGGAGAGCGTGCGGAAATGGTCAGTCATTCAGTGAAAATCAAAGAACGTAAGTTCAGATGGAAAAGAATTCACGTCTCTGTTTATGAACGTAGCCAAGCCACTTTACATCTGAAATTAAGGGGTTTCAGTCATGAATCTACTGTTAAAGAAATAACCCAGTCTCTAACTGTATTTTTTGCTATAGAATGTATAAAGAAAAAATTCTATTTCTTTCTGCAAATGTCAAGGAAATTCCTACTCAGAAGATTCAGAAAATCTATTAATTATTATCTATTTATAAAAGAAAATCAGATAAATTCACATTATTATATAACAAACTTTTATTTCTGAACTCTTCATTAACGCATCTACATTATATACTACCAAAAATTTAGGAGAGAGATTCCAGACCAGCAACAGAAGACAGTCATCATGTTGTGTTGGCCTTTTTTACACTTGCCATTATATTGATTCAACTCTGTATTCTGTTTTTTCCCCCTGCAGTGTGTAACTAAATGGGAAGTGAAAAGAAAATAATATGCTCGAGGGAACAATACATTTTTTCCAAGAAAGGAGACACTCATTATTTTTTTCTTAACTTATATGTTGATAAAGATTAATGTTGAAAGTATTCTAATCAAGCACATCAATGAATGATCATTCCATGCAGCTTTTATAGTAATGTAGTAATCTAAACTTGTAAGACAGCACCTAAGGGAACATATGGAGTAGCCATATTGGGGAATATCTTTATAGATAAGTATTTAGAAACCTGCTAGATATTGATGGCCAAAATGGTAACCCAATTTATTCACCCTAACATCTGAATTGGTGATGCTGCAGGCTAGCAAGTATTCAGTAACAACATAAATATTTTTTTTAAATATATTTATACAATTTTCTTATTTCATGTATCTTATGAATTTTCCAGGCATAGAAAGGCACAGCATTTATCAATCCATACAAGCACTTGATTCACCATCAGAGAATATCCAACATTTATTGCAATACACTTTAGTGCATATGTCCTGGTTTCAGCAATTGTACATGGACTATACACAAGACCAAAAATCAAACTGGGTAAATTTTAATTCCCTGTAACATTTTACATTCAAAACTGGAATCATATTTCTAAGAAAACTGAAGGCCAAGACAGTTCAAAGAGTCTTGATGTCCCAGTCAGAAGAGCACACACTTTGCTCTTTTTCTATCATAAACATGAAGAATTTATTTTGTGGGATGAAACTAAACCTTTTGGCAGACAATAAGATATTGACAGGCTAGAATAGACTTTGGGTTAGACATCTTGGCTAAATATTTTGGGGCTTTCAGAGCAGTAGCCTATTGAAGCGAAAAGGTCAGTTTAACTGACTATGGATTTAAAAGTAAATTAAGGTATAATAGATACATCTTTTTCCAACCAATACATTGGAAACTTTAGTAAGCAGGCAGAGATGAATGTAGCTGTGCAGCAGGAACACACAAACTATAGCTACGGTCAGTCTCACTAAGTATACTACTTATAGTAGTGCTACCCATCCAAATTAGCACAGTCTACATCTCTAAGGATTCATCAGCAGGATTGTAAAAGCAGGAATAGATGATGAAAGATTAATGATTTTCATCAAATGCCATGTTCTGTCATACATGAGCATTCTATCTTATAAAAGCTTACAGGATGAGAAGAAAAGGAAGAAAATCCAGCGTGAGTGTCCTGCTCAAAAACAGAGAGGCTACTTTGTATATGTCACCTAATTGATCAGGCAGATAGATCCAAAATATTGGCCAAGCATCACTGGCAGGAAGCACCACTACTTTTGGCATTGCACTGCAACCATACGAATTTCGTTGGCGGCACGTCCCAGGATCCAGGGCTCAGTTCTGCTGTTGCAGGTCCAAGGGCCATATTACGGTGGCACCAAGGGCAACAGCGCCAGGAAACAGGGAACTCGCCTGTGTAGAATATGCATATCAGAAAGCAGCACCACTTCTGCCTCCTCTGTAATCAACACAATCAACAGGTAAACATGCTTGAGAACCATCAACCAGATGGTATAGACAAATAGACCCTATATATAAAGCTAGAAATCTTGGCCCTAGCAAAGCCGTCTTCAAAATGTTCTTTGACTTCAAAAGGGATTGAGGCCAGGATTTTATAAGAACTTCTTCATAATCGTGCAAGCTGTGGCTATGGATCTTCTGAGATAAAGTGATTTTTCACAGTCCGTTTCTAACACTGAACTCATCACTACTAGTTCTCCTGATTTTATTCAAGCCTTATGTCATCAGTGCTTTCTCTTCAGTCATAGATGACAAAACTAAGCGGATTCTAACATATAAATCTCACTAATCTTTATTTAAATGGGCTTTGTTTGTTTAATGGCAATTCTAGCCTACATTGTTGCTGGGAAAACTATATAGTTGCTGAGAAAATATGTAGTCTAAATGCAATCTGAGGGCTAAAACCACATTAAAATAATACAAAATAAATAGTTTTCTAGTACATCTTTTTGATTATATGACAGCCCTATGAGTTTGGAACTTTTGGGGATAGTAATGCCACCATTAACTTGACACAGAAATTAGAATAGTCCAGTGAAGTGCAAAAATTCACAACATTTCACTCTCAAGAAGCTGTAAGAATGGGGCCTATGACAGTGAGTGGCACATCAGTGTTCTCGAGAATGTCACGGTACACGTATCTAGCATTGTTTGTAATAAAAAATTGTAACTATGATAAATGCCAGCTCTTCCCATCTGCTCCTCAAATCTAAACAGATCCAATTTCTTAAAGGTGTTGAGACAAAAAGTGGACCTTCTGTATTTGTAAACTAAACTGGATGTTAATGGATTTAATTTTATTAAGTTACAGTCTTAAATTAGACCATTTTTTTGTTTTAAAAACACAGGGACCACTGTCATCATAATACTGTCGTAATACAGGTGCATTTCATAACACAGGTACATGGCTTTCATTAATAACAAAGATGGGAGTGGGTGCTATTTATCGATCCAATAGCACCTTAAGCCCCAGCCACACTAGGTTCTCAACAGACTAGGATCTGTACAAATATAGTACTTCCAATCTGTGTACGGAAACCATGCCATCAATAATCCCACACATTTAGAATCCTCAGTAAATATCAAACTTCTGTTAAAGAATCAAAGATGGACAGCAAAGCTAACAAGTACGGAGTGAAGAATCAGGATTGCAAATCATCATGGCCATCAGTGGTAAACCAAGTGAAGAAAAGTTGAAAGAAATAATCCGTGTTTTGTCCACAGTAAAGTTCATAGCAGCACCACCCTTACTTTCAAAAAAGTTGGGATGTCATGCACTGTTTATGAGATCACACCAGGCCATTTTATTCTGGATACCTCTTAAATACAATCCACACTAGTTAAAAATGACAGTAAAGTTACTTTGTGGTCTAACAGAATGATCTGAAGTCCTTTAAAATGTACAGAAATGCTTCCACTGCCTTTAGTAGAGATCTGAAAGCAAAGAAGATTTAATTAAAACACAGAAATGTTAAAAGCTAGGCTTGCTAAATGGTTAAGGGGTAACTACTAAGAAGTATAAGAAACCATGGTGATGGACACATTAAAAATACCTGAGACAAACAGAGACAGAAATAGGGTGATAGATGAGTAACAAGGTCACATGGCATCAGTCCACAGGTGATGTGTTTTAGGAGACAGCTGGTGCCTGGAAGCATGCAGTATATTGTAAGGGTGTTTTTTTCAGGAAAGTTGGTGTATTTCCAAACATTGGTGAAAAGCAGAAACAGCAAGAGTGGGCCAACCTCCCACAGTTCACATCTGATCCATTGAGAGTAGAATTAAATATGATTGCCATAAACACTCATTTTGTCTATTAACATGTAAACTGATGGCAATATGTATAAACAAAAGTAGCTGTGTGTCAGTCATTTCATCAGGTATCACAACTTCATTAATTTGGTATGTACACAAGGACAGAAGTTTACCAAGGAGAGTACAATTTCTGCTAGGGTGGGTGTATTTCTGATCTTTTTTCTTTTCTCACAATAGACTTTAATAAAACAGCAAGCTCTGCAGGAAGAATGATCAGGCATTAGGTAGTGATCAAACTAATGATCAGGCAGTGTAGGTAAGTGGAGAACTATCAGCACACAGCTGACACAAGAGTTGCAAAGAGCCTACCCATCCACTTCCACCCTATTTATTTAAAAAACTCTAACAGAGACGATGCAGACCAATGCCACCATATGAGCAAACTTAGGGGGTGACAGTGCATGTTGAAAAGTGAAATAAGCTACAATTTGCTCTGTTAGTACTTTGTCAGCCAAATAGAGAGCAGAGTGTGCAGACAGTTTCTAATTCCAATACCAGCAGGTTACGGCTAACAATCAGGAAAAAGCGAGGGCTGAGAGTCTACCTGCATTTACCTAGACTGCTACACTTCCAGGACAGAGGAATATGAATTAGTAACAGAAGTTATTTGCCTGGACTTTTTTTCCTTCACTGTATTCTTGTACTGATTGTGCTGTCTTAAGTAGAATAATTTGTTTATTACAAAGTTCACTAAATATATATAAGAATAATTTGTTTATTACAAAGTTCACTAAAACAAGGACTTCTCCTAATATATAAAGTACTGGTGTTGGACTCTTAATACATTTTTACTATTATTTTTAAATGATTACTGCATTCTTCTTTCTGTGTGCTGTGCATCAAAAGTGTTTTTTTAAATCAAGACTGATTGACTTTCTTTTTCTGATTAGGAGAGCTTGAAATGTTGGGCAGGAAGAAGTTGTTATTTTAAAACCTTCAGTGGCCAAACTATACTATAAACTTAAAACGAGAAAGCTCTCCTACAAGCCTGAAAGGGGACCATAGCGTCTCTACACTCTAGAAATGATGTGAAGTATTTACATAGACACCGACTGCATATTCTAACAGATAACAACAATAACTAAAGTGCGTGGGTGCATCCTACATACATACACTGCCAATATGACACAGGAGAGGTTTCGTTGTTATGGTCCATCAGTGCTACTTCTGGGATGCAACACAATCATTTGGATGTTAAACTATGTTGGATTTGCTTGTTGAAAGTTGGTGCTCAGAGGAGAAATAGAGAAAAATCTCTGGTTGTTGAACCAAGAATGGATCATAGTCCTAGCTATGCTGGTTCCCTGCCATCTAAAAAAATACCAACATTTTAAAGTTCTATAAGGAGCCAGAAAAATTGGAGAAACAAAGCAAGAGATTAATGGATCATTTTAAGCCTTTAATGAGAATGAGGGTACATCTTGGACACAGGTCATAAAACTGGCTCAAGACTGACAACAATGCATAATGACTGTGCAAAGGAATCCCCATTATCAACCTAATAGTCAGGAAAAGATAGATTAGGATGGCACAGTGTTCACATGTGGCCTCTTGGGGATCATTTCTTAAATGAATTCTTAACACACAATGCTGTAAAAAGATGATTTGTTGAGACTCAAGGACGATTTCTTTCACAGATATTTCAATGGTTTTAGCATGGCTGATGACATATTTCCTCCTTAGTTTGTGTACCCAGAAAAAAGATAGGAATATATTAAATGGCACAAAAGCATAGTTTAACAAAGTGAGCATCTTATACTGTATTCATCAGGCTTCATATACTGCAGGGCAAAAATACACATTGCATTAAAGCTTTGAGAGACACAAAGAGAAGTGCTGACTATAGGTTTTCCCTACTAGGTCCACTGAACTTACAAGAATCAGCCAGAAAATTTATCTGTGACCCCATGGCTGGAGCCAGTCTTCATAAATCCCAATGGCTTCATTAATCATATGAAAATCCTTATTGCATTTTGTCCCAGTTAAAACATGAAGGCTTTATATAGAGAACTGATGACACAGGCACTGCAGACAGGGAACAGCCTATGATACGAAGTTAGAGACTCCTCTCCAAAAAATTGTATTAAAAAAAGAAATCTTCCTGTCCATTCTGGGATGGTACCTGCCAAAAGAGCACCAAAAGGCAGCACACCATACCTAATTTTCCGAGGGCTTTTCATTAAAGGTTAAAGAAAACATAAAGACATTGACTTCATGCCACTTTTCCTGAAGCAGGGTGGCATATAGCGGGCCTAAAAATAGCTTCCCACACCTTCATAGGGAGTAACAAAGGACAAAAAAAAAGTTGTTTTGTATTCATTCCGTCATGAAAAGGCCAATAATCACCTGGCTCACAGTTGGCACAGAGAATTAAAATATTTAGCAGAAACCAGGTTTATGCAATCACACTGCTTATTTACCATCTGTTTCTCCTCCTCATAATGACTTTGAGTCCAGTGACCGGGTTCTTTGCCCACATCACCCACTGACTTTGAGCCTTCAGTGATTAATTTCTTCACAGTCTGACACTTGTTTCATCCCAGTTGAGGTTAGAAGTCCCAAAGTTAATTAGATTTCGTAAGTCTTTTGAAAAATCAGCACCCGAACAGAGGAGAAAGACCATATCAATTCTCCAGGGGGATAATTCCTCCTATAGCTTGGCGCTAGTTATAATATATGGCTGTCCTCTGGTCATCAAAGAGGTGAAGAAAAGATCAATAGCGAACTAAAGTGATAGGGATCTTATGAGATCTAAAGATACTGCTGCAGGAGGTGTTATAGGAGGCCCAAAAGGTTTTGCAGTGGTAAAAGAGGTACCACTGCAACAGAGTATATACATCTGTGAGAAACCAGGATCCTTAAATCATGCTGCTAGCAGAACATTTGCTTTTCTTTTTTTAAATACCAAGAGCAGCCTTTTAGGTACCTAAATAAGAATGTGGAAAGACCTCCAAAATTTTTTTTTTCCCCATGTATACAAGAACATGAAACTCATATGACTTGTCACTTGGTTGAACTGGGATGCATTATACAGGGGACCAGAGTCTGGTGTGGTGTATATGACGCTCTGAGTCAAAGTCAGCTAATGTCAATGGGGGCCCATCTGCTGCCTTCATCAGACTTGGGATCAGGCTCATTGCATACTGATAAAGATAAAGCAGAAGGAGGCCTTGAATTCTCATTCTGATTTATGCTGAGTAATTGAATACAAATATAAAGACAATATAAATAACTACAGAAAGGTCACTTGGCTAGTCAAACTAGAAAATAAATTTAGAAACCTTAGGTAAATGCTTAGACAACCAGAGAAAACACTTAATTTGAAGGCATCAGACAACTGTTTTATCATTATGCTTTTTTAAGAATACCAGACATCATTCAAAATCTACATTTTTTTGCATTCTTAATGTAGTAAACAATCAATAGGCCTTTTCAGCTCTTTTCTTATGGCCTGATCCTCCTATTGATCTCAGCTCAAAGTTCCCACTTCAGTGAAGTCTCACATATATAAGGACAGACAGACTTAGCCTTAATGAGTTTCTGTATCAGCATCATCCATGATATATGCAAGATTATATATAGATCTGGGAATAGTATCTGGCAGTCATGTGCTGCTGCAAAAGAGTGGATGGAGACAACACTCAACTTACCAGTGTGACCCACTAAATATCCTTTACCAGTAACATATGAACTCATCTGTTAAGTGGTCCAAGGAATAGGTTGACAATATCTGGATGTCGTTTCCAGAGAGAAGAAAAAGAGATATAAATACATGTGTTTCCTTTCTGTTTTGACTCAGCTGTTTTTCTTCTAAGAGTCATAAGATTATCTCCAAGATGGATGGTTCATTCAGTTAATTCTTGCATATGTTTGAAGGTGACCTATTCCCCAACTGTCACACACAAATCCTATGTATGTACAAAGGACAATGAAGTCAATTTTGTCCTTCCTGACCTGAGATGAAGCAAGCTTTGGGGGAAACCATTCTCAGGGTCCAAAATGGTTTAGGTAAACCACAGGTTGTATGAAAAGACACTCAAAGGCAGGAGTGTCTGTACTTGCACTGAGGCCATCACAGCAGCTGTAAAAACATCAGACCTCTTCTCCAGAATATGTTAAGAAGGAGTAGTGCCAGAAACAGTATAACAGCATAGGGTCCTGTTCAGGCTGACAGCTTACTGAAAAGGTTGTATTGGGATTGCAGAGTAGCTAGTTTATGTATTAAGTTATTTATATTGATAATATACCATGGAGAAGCTGTAGTTAAGTCACCAAATTCATAGCTGAAAGCAACACAGGAAGACAGCAACAATCTTAGACCAGAATAACCCAAGTTTTCCAGTTTCTACTCCAGTGTTCCAACTACTAGGCAGTCACTCACATCTTTGAGTTTACAATATTAGATTCTCTATGCTGCTTACAACAATGAAATCCAAGCATCTATTCCCTATCACCAGGAGAACTGCAGTGTACTGATGCTTTCCTTTAACAAGGAAATATGTTTGAAGTGCAAGTCCCCAGTCTTGCCCACAAATTTAATTTTAATCATATGGCAGTCCCATTAAGAAAATAGCACTTTCAAGGTTAAAGCTAAGAACATCATTGTTTACAAGTTTCACTTTTGACTTGGCAACTAATACATACCTACAAAGTCCAAGAGCCAGTCCATTATACCTTCTATTTCACCTACACAGAGAATTTGTTCCTACATGTCTAACTGCATCTGTTCGCTAATTGATACAATATATGAAATTAGAAATTAGTACAAAAAATTCAGCGCAGCTATTGAATACCCTTGAACAATATAAAAGGATGAAATGTGGCTTTTCATTCCCGTCAAACTCATTTTGCCTTAAAACGTGTTCCTGGACACCTGGCAATTGGCTGTAAGAAATTCTGTAGGTCTGTCTTTTCAGGCAGGAATCTGCTGTTCAGGTTCGGGAATGCACATAGTGCACTGTAGAAAGGAGCGTTGCTTTGCTTAACTGCGCTTTATACGCCATGCACAGAAAGGTTACAGCACATCCAGGACCAGTGGGAAAGAAAAAAGAGAGGGAAGGATGGAGGGAGTGACCAAAGGAATCTTGTGTCTTATTTGCCCGGCCCTTTAAGAAAGAACATTCGTTTTAGGAAAAGGTGGAAGTATCTAGCACTGCAAATAATGGGGGAAACAGTGCCTGGGTGCAAACGAAAGTGGCAGGGAGCACAGAGCTGGTGTTTGCAGATGGACAGGAAATGGAAGGAATCCAACATACTTAGTTCAGGATCCAGCCTTTGGCAGAAAAAAATGTTTAATTGCTGGTTTATGTTCTTTAATTAAAATGGGTAAGGAAAAACAGAAAGAACGCTACAGTTTAAAGAGGTGTTCAATTCACCTGACTTCTATCATTCGGGGCAGAGAAAAGAAGGAGAAGAAAATTTTGTAGACTCATTTTATATTAATGCACCCCCTTTTAATTGTCTATGATGGATGTAAAAAGAACAGTATGCAGGCTGTGAAGAAAGTGACTGCTACAAGCCCACATAACCCAAGTATCCAAGTCTTTTTAAGACACTATATTCCACCTGTGCGGAAAGGAAGGTGGATAGAAAATTACTGAGACCATTCAGGGAACACAGCCCATTCTGCTTTGACTTATAAAAATATCATTGTTAACATAACTGATGATTCATACATTATAGCACTTCACAAATATGAACATATTTACATCCTTAACAACTCTGTGATATAGGCAGTGCTGGGTCAAGTTCAGCATCTCTCTCAGTACATATATGCAGGATGAGCTTGATAATTCCCTTCATCTCACAAGTGGAAAAATAAAGAAAAAGCAAGTGACAGAGCACTGGAAGGAAAGCTGCAGCCAGACTAGGACAAGAGCAGAAGTAATCGTTCCCTTTTGCCTCTTCTTTACAGTGGGCTTCTTTCTGTTCATTGCTGCTTTGTTAGAGGAATATTAAAGGTTTAATTCCATAACCCTGGCTCACACAAGCAGTCCTTCTGCAAGCTGAAGCATCCCATGAGTTTAGTGAAATTAGTGCTGCTATGCGATGGGATTTTTAAAAAGGGCCCCAGGTGGAAGTTGGTGAGGGTGGAAGTTGGTCTAGTGCCACTGAAGTAAATCTTTTGTACCGTTTTCCTTGTTACTGAAAACCACACATGACATTAAGCTATAGTTACTTGGAACCCACAACAGTATTGTAGATTAGACACTCTGCATCATACTGCAGCCTCCGTTTCATATTAAATAGATTAAAAACACTATTCCTTGATCCTTACCTATAGTGGGACAATTACCATTTTCTGCAACATGCAATGAAAATTTTCTGCTCTGCTGTCTGGGGTCGTACTGCAGCATGGCTGCAGGGAGCTTTAGGACACGGCCCTGTATACATTTCAGTAGAACCATCCTATTTCTGTAAATGAAGAGTCCTTGTTTTCTCCCTGATAGATGTGCAGGCATGCCTCTAACAATTACTGAGGGTCACAGGCAAACAGTTTGTACACCTACTGTACATAATAATTGTCATGAGAAATTATCTTCACAGCCTTCTAAGCTTCCCGTTTGCAAACAATGATCTGTATGATAATAATAACTCTATAGCTTACAATGCATACACATTAGCTTGGTGTATACACAGCACAACTTTCCAATAGAAGTCAGCATTGATCATCAGAAGTTTATTCCATACTTCATAGCTGGGAATAAAATGCTTGGCATGTTTTTATCAACAAAATAATCATTTTCAGTGCCTCTGGCTGCATATTATTCCTGACTAAATGGACACGCTACAAACCTCCTACATTCCAGCATATGGCTTTCTTGCGTGCTTCAGAAAGAGAAACTAAGCAGTCATAAGCATTAATAGTCTCTATAGCGCTAAATCAAGAAGATTTTGTAATATTATAACTCATAATACAGTTGCTTCAAGAGATGCCTTTTTAAAAACCAGAATATTTTTACATTCAGAATTAAATATTATTTTCTACCCATTTCTCATGATCCTTAAATATGGCAGACATGCACCTGATCATTCTGTTTCCCATACAGCAAAGGATGTCTGTGTGTTGTTTAAACACCAATGCGTTTCATGTATATGATACCCGTTCTGCCAAGTTGCCTTTCTTCCCCTATGCATGCTTCAAGAACATTTTTAATGAATATTTTTCATTAACAGTACTTTCAAACTTGTATGCTATCTGTAATAAAAAAAAAAAAACAACCAAACCACATTTTGCTTTGGATTAAAGTCAGTGTTAAAAACGTACTGCATTATTATACACCCCTCCTCCCCAGGCAGAGGCACATGCCTGCATATATACCCGTACATACACACGCGCGCAGAACGCAGCAGTGCCTTTTCCTCTCAGTATCCTGCGTCCCCTGTAGCCCTTTAATGCTTAAGGCTAAAATGCTAAAATCCTGAAAACAGGTATACCTTGACCCTCTGAAGATCTGATAAGATCTGACTGGATCAAAGGCCAAGGTCACTTGAGTCATGAGATTGGCTGAGTGATATTATTTGTGTCATGGTTCCAAACTGTTGAGAGGTAGGACTCTGATTCTGGCACATGAGAATCAAATGATATGATAGTCTAGTTATTAAATATGACAGATAGAAAAAGCTGTATGTTGCACAGCTACTCTGTGATTAGTACCCTATATTTTACAATGTCACTGTTCCGATTGCTGTAATACTTCCAAGACTCTTTCAAGAACTAAGGCTTTTGAATTTAAAAAGAAACAATAAAAGAATATACAGATGAAATCTGGTAACAGCTCTGTAAGATTTCACAGCTTATTTTCCCAAACAGCATTCTACTTCAATAATTTAACTGTAAAACTAGTTCTCTACTGCCTTTTTTTCCTTAGCACGATCTTGAAATCTTTTATTTTATGTTATTTTAATCAGATAGACGAATAAACTTCTATGAAGCATTAGAGGAAAGCAAAACAAGAAAAGTTAGCTCTATCTCCTCATTTTCATGTTGTGCTTGCATAGAGATGCAGCATTTCAAATCCAGTTCTATTCCCCTACAGGTAACCTATCCTGAGGATTAGAGAGGGACTCCACCAACAATAAAAATGCCCATCTCACCCACCTATCTCAAACACTATCTTTTTAATGTAATCAAAAGTAGTTTGATGTTTAGCATGGCATATCTATGACTTACACTGTCTATCAGCTCATACATCTGTAAACTAGATATACATTTCTCTCTCCATGATGCTCCGCAAAAGTTTTTAAAATGCTTTGAGATCCACTGATGAAAGACATTTTAGTAGCATGCAGTATCACTGACATGGGCGTCTTGAGTACCTACTTGCATTTTGAAAATGCAGCCTTTTGTCTTTAGAAGAAGGCCTAAAACCCTAATTAAATCAGAAGATTTTTGTGGGCTGAGGGATTGTACAGTATTAGATAAGTTAGCAACAAACCCATCAAGTAGTTCGGGGGGAAAAAAATAAAATGCAATCAGGTAATCTTACAATCAGCAGATAAAAGCTAAATAGAAACATATTACATAGCCTGTAACTATAATAGGCTAACACTGCGTTATTTCCTAGACATAACTGCCTCATACAATCAGAAAGAAAGTGAAAAACCATGAAATGCTCAGTGAAAATGGGACAGGAAAGTAGAACTTGCATTCAAAAGTTGGGATTTTCTATTGTTTCTTCTCAGAGAACGGATGATTGCTTGTTACAGATAATAAAAATGATCATATTAAGACATGTCTGAACAGGCAAAAGTTGCTACTGTGCTTAAGACCAGAGCTGGAAGGAATGACTGTTTCTGTTTTGAGTAGAAGTGGGCCCCCTGGTCTCTAAGAATGTGTGCATGATGTATAATAGATACCTGTCTGATATAATTAATTATATTTTTCCTAAATTTAACATTGCCTGAAGGGTAAAATCATTTTGCTTGGTGAAATCCCTCATGCCACACAAAGTCTGTGCACAAGCCAGATTTAATTGCTGTGATAAAACCACAAGAAAGACCAGGTTTGCATTAAATCTATAACCACATCTAGTGAAGAATAGCTTTAATCACCTTTGAAATGGTGACCACAATATAATTAAAGGGAAAGTGTTCTCATTAGTAATTATCCAGGAATATCAAATCTCAGTTTATCATGAAGTCCAATTTAAAATGGCTTGGCATGGTTTTAATTTTTTCCTCTATTTCTGAGGTTATGAATCTCCTAGAATGTCTTCGATGAGGGTGGGAAAAAATTCAAGTTTGCCTTGTGCAATTTCACAATCCACTGTCATACTTCATTCCCCGAGTCAGTGCTAGCCAGAGTGAAGATACCAGGTAACAGCACTGACTTCTCATTGACACCTTTGCCATTTTCACATTCAGGACAAACTGAAAACTGAAGTTTTTCATTCTCACTAAAGACAACAACACTGGTGTTGCTATGAAATGATGTATCTTCTTGCTCCTATCACTATATCCTCTTCAGTATAGTTTCTCTGCTCATGGTAACAAGTACTTGGTGTCTTACAGATATGCTTCCCGTGGAAAAGAGAAGCAGAGTTTAACTTGAATTTAAGCTATAACTTGCTTTAATTTGAAAGTGTAAATCAGCAGTGCAACAGAGTTTTTCAAACAGCATGCAAGACCACCCCTATTCTCCAAAATCAAAGCATAGCACTGATTCCAGGCTTTGACAAGAGTCACCGGTGTAATGAATTGACCCTAATCAAAGACCAGGACAAAGAGCAAATTCTCCTGCTCTTCACATCGTTTCCTCCGTCTGACCTGTTTAACTAAACTAATAATACACACCACATCTCATTAGGCTCAGCATTTTCTTGCCTGTAAAGAAAATTAATCGGGAAGACTATATTTAAGAACATCAGATAGCAATAACAGCACAACATGGCATGTGTAGTAGGGTAAACGATTCTTTCACAAGAACTTATTTCCCTCTGCATACTTTCTCTGTTTTCCTCCTCCTTTCCTCTTTACACACCTTAGCAAATATGCTAGGAGGGGAGATTCTGGTCTGGTCTGAACTGCTGCCTATGAAATTTCAGACAGCTTGATTTTTGGCTTGGCGAAGTTTGGTGGGGGTTGCTTTCAATATTAGGCTTATAATGAAAGGCTTGTTGTAACCTTATCTATGTTATGTGGAAGAGATCAGCATCGCTCAATCATTAAAAAAAAAGCAGAAAGCTTCTTTTCTTTCTTTAAATGTAATTTAGTTTTCCTTTCCCCCAAGTCTCATTGTGGGTTCACTGAGCTATGCTCTCCTTCAGGCAGAAATGGAAACCAGAGGAGTTGCATTCCTTCAGTCCATTTCTGACAGCAAGTGTGGCTGCATCAAGCTTAGCAGCTAAAGCCTTGCCCATTACTCTGTAATGCAGCTGTGCAAAACTTGGCTGTTTCGGATCACAGTGCTTTTATAGAGACTTTCCCGAAGATTTCACTTGGTTTGCTGCTGCTGAATTGCACTTTGAGACAGGCAAACACCACAAAAATAAGGGGGAAAAAAGTATCAAAACACTCAGTGAAAAACCTTGCATTTCATCTGGTTTTGTGTTGAAATGGCATGGTGCTATGAAGTTTGCATGATACAGAGGAATAAAAGAATTATTTGAACCTGGGCCCAGGTTTGCTTTGAAATGTTCATGAACCATAGCAAAACTTTCAACTGATGTAAAGTGAGATTCAAGTTTGTAATGAAACCAGGCCATTTTACATGGATTCAGGTTTCATAATGCAGGTCTTTTACAGCTGTACTCTCAAAGGAACATATTCGTATCTCAAGATGGGATTTACATACTGTATGTAACTCCCCACATATCCCGGCAAGATTATTACTTTCTTATATAGCCATAAATCCTAGAGCTTTATGTTATGTCAAGGGAACGGATAATCAGCTCACCCAGGGCCAAATCCTACCCCCTGAACAGGCATGTCAGGGCCCAAGAGGTAAAAGAAACCCTATTCTTTGAGGAGATGGATTAGCAAGACGCCCTCCGCAGCGGCGCAGAAGATGCTCGCTTCGCATCGGTGTGCTAGGGTCTCCGAGCAAGGATGTGGTCAGCCCCGGTAGCCACATACAGAGCAGCAAAGGAATCATCAGTCCTGCATCAAGTAGATCAGGCACTGGTTAGGTCATATCAATCAGGTCCTGACACATATTATTCTTTTCCCTAGAAGCAGTCCTGCAACCTAAATGCAGAGCGTATTGGCCAGCTCACACGGGTAATGTTAAACTATAGAGAAAATAAACAGAAAGCATCAGGTTCTGGTCTCATGTGCCACTCAATAGCACTAAGGGGGAAAAAGTGAAAGCAGAATAAAAAAGGTATAGTTCTGCACCATATTTGATATTAAGGAAACCAGAGAGTTTTTTCAAAATCTGAGTATTCTTTACTGCAACTTTCCTCACAGCAACAGACAGCCTGAAGAACCCATTTCTCTGTATTCATACCACCAGCGCTTCCCACTATCTGCCTGCTTAAGTGTCGTAATTCAAGATCTCTCCTGTCCTGACCACACGTGGGTGCCCTGACATGCACCTATGTGCACAGTGTGATCTATTGACACACCAACAAAAAGATGGACTACAGAACCTCAGCATTTCACGAGGAGTATCACTCTGGAAAGTGAATCAGCCCAGAAAAATGCCCTGTTTCAAAGGCCAAGAGCCAACGAGAAGTTTTACTTCTCAACAGCAGCGCACAGGAAAGGACAACTTGTTTCTACCCAGCCTCAGCACCGCTCACCGTAGGCGAGCACCAGAGTAGGACATCACCTGGCTCAGCTCTGATCTCCAGCACTGGACCCAGCTTCCTTCCTCCCCCAGTCCCCCGCCAAGCCAAGACCCTCCCAGCACACCCCTTTTATGCTGTGCGTGGAGGGGTGTGTATAGGAAGAAATTAACTCCCCACAGCTGGCCTAATTCCTACAGGATGGAGAGACAACTGCGGTCCCTTTTCTAGCCAGTTTAAGGATTAACCTCTTCTTCCCCAGTGCCTCAAGGGGTTGCATGCGCCCTGGCACACAGCAACTTAGGGTACAGCTCTGAATGCATTTGACAGCTGACTTCCAACAGCAGTCCCGCATCCGAATGACAAAGGGTTATCTGTCTTTAAACAAAACATAATATCAATAACAGATTAAAAATGAAGTTCTGTGTTTATATTTGTTATTATAGATCTGGTCCAAGCAAATATAATCATGTCCTACAGAGATTAACTGAAAACATAGGAAAGGAAGTAGTCAGAACCGGACAGTAAAATCTTCTTTCGTTCACGCAAGTGATTAATATATAATTGAATGATAATATTACAAATAATAATACATGGCACTTATATAGCACCTGCCATCTGAGGATCTCAGCACTTTGCAAACAGCTACAAAATCTCACACATGCTAACAACATGGCTTATGATCTTTCCAGCCTAACGTTTCAAAACTTTACATGCCATATGAGCGTGTTAAAACCAGGAAATGAATATTCCTGTGACTTCACAGAATTAGACATGCTTTTAGGTCTAAATCTGGTGCAAATATGTGCCCACCCTACGTGAATCTGGCCGCAGAGTGGCTACAGTTAAGATATTATTGGAGTGAGGTATATGTGTGTGTGTGCATACATATTTAATTACTATCTGAGTTTTCATTCATTTAGGGTGTGTCTTGGTTCAAGGAAAGGGAAAGAACTTGTAGTGCCAGAAGTCATCTTTACCTTATGCTGCCTGAGACAGAAAAAGAAGCGATACAGCTCTTAAAATGGAGCTCCTGAGACCAAAAAAAAAAAAAAAAAAAGAAGAAGAGTTTGGCCAGGTTAGACAGAAGATTCATTAATGTGCCCTTGATGCAGTCTCTACCACAGGTGCTCGCATAAAGCCCAGCCAGATGCAAAATCTAGATCAGAAGTTAAATTTCCTCCTGCAGGTATGTTGGCAAAGGCACTTGGTGCGGAGCCCCACACATGTACACCTGATTGGTGACTGTGAGGAGTGGTGGGTGAATGATGAAGGTACATAAAATAAAGATTAACAGATTCAATCCATGTGCTCAGCAGATATATTAAAGTGTGCAGACTGCCATTATGTGCAGGGTTTGGAGAATGCAATAGCAGTTCCTGTCGAGAGGCACCAAGAATTAAACGGGCCAGACCTCATCCCCAGCGTCTCATCTGGCCTTAAGGACAGGCACTGGCCGAACAGGGACTCTGTGGCTTATGGATATGGCACCCGCTTAGGAGCCTGGGAGGTTGGGATCTATCTGCAATATGGCCAGTGACCAACTGTATCACCTCTGTTAAATCATTTCTCTCCATATTTCTGCTTTCTTTCCACATCAGGGTAAACCCTATCTCTTTTTTAAAATCAAGTAGGATTCTTAACGTATTATTTAGTTCCATTAAGAGGCAGTTTCTAATGGTCTGTTGGTCTGTGTGATACAGGGAGACCCAGGTATGTAAGTACAATGACTTTCCTTTAATGTCTTCTTCTTGGCAAAGCTGGTATTATTGATTGGGTATCACACCAGATGGGGCCTCACAAAACTACTGTAATTTTAATACACCTTAATTTCAATAGTATGAAGTACTACTGAGCACAGCAACCCATTAATTGAAGCTTTTTATTTTCAGGTAGATGTATCTATCTCAATACAAAGTTCTTTTAAAAATAAGAGGACCCAATTTCTCTCCCTCCCTCCCT
>NW_010536967.1:0-33343 GCF_000687285.1 Phaethon lepturus | reverse complement strand
CAGGAGCAGGGAAGTGACTGTGGCCCTGTACCCAGCCTTGGTGAGGCCACACCTCGAATCCTGTGGTCAGTTTTGGGCCCCTCACTACAAGAAGGACACTGAGGTGCTGGAGTGTGTCCAGAGAAGGGCAACGAAGCTGGTGAGGGGTCTGGAGCACAAGTCTTATGGGGAACAGCTGAGGGAACTGGGGTGGTTTTGTCTGGAGAAGAGGAGGCTGAGGGGAGACCTTATCACTCTCTACAACTACCTGAAAGGGGGTTGTGGTGAGGTGGGTGTTGGTCTCTTCTCCAAAGTAACTAGCAATAGGAGAGAGGACGAGAGGAAATGGCCTCAAGTTGCGCCAGAGAAGGTTTACACTAGATATTAGGAAAAATTTCTTTACAGAGAGAATGGTCAAACATTGGAACAGGCTGCCCAGGGAGGTGGTAGAGTCACCACCACTGGAAGTATTCAAAAAAACGTGTGGACGTGACACTTTGGGACATTCAGTGGGCATGGTTACATTGGGTTGATGGTTGGACTTGATGATCTTAAAGGTCTTTTCCAACTTTTGTGATTCTGTGATTCTATACCTGAAACTCAATCTGACATGTAGATTCCCATTTACAGTAACATCTCATTTTTAATTACAATTTGCTTCAGGACTTAAGTTTAGAGACTATCATAAACAATATAACACTTTTTTTTTTTCAAGGTCATTAAAAATATTTTTTTTTGGTCTCTACTGAGACAAACTTCAGGGAAGTTCTGGTATAGTTCTGAACCACACTAAACACAATTAGTTTTCTAGCTAACTATTCTCATAGGTAGGCAAACCAATCTTCTTTCATTAAGAGAATCTTAGCATTAACAAAAATACAATAAACAAATTTTGTATTGCCATTACAATTGTTACTAAACATTTGTATTCTGCACAGAATTAATGCATAAAGATTAGTGTTTTAAGTGCAGAAAAATGCAAATTCTACTACCGTCATGCTGTGCAATGCTTGCAGAAGAACTTGTAACAACAGTTTTACCTTGCCATCCACATGTACACATTCATTAAGGTAAACCAAAATCTTTTCTATCGCACCCAACTTTTTCACAATGCCATGCATTTTGGCATCTGTAAGAAAAACAAAAAGATAGTAAGAATCACTGGTTGTGCGCCAATTTAATATTAAACTTCTTTCTGCAAGATCACAAGCTCTTGCTGTTGAGAACAAGTTTCCAAAATTGCCTATCAACAGAAGTACAGCTCTAGCTCTACCAAGACAAGCCTCAACAAGTCTTGTTATCTGACTATAATAGCTTCTTGAACAGCAGACTCTTAAATACCTTGCATAACTTCCCATAAGAACTTTATGTTCCACAATTACAGTGATCCCCAGTGCAACTCAGTTTCAGTCAAACGAGGATTTCACTTGTAATATTTAAAAAGTCTTCAACAGTTTAATATGGAACTAAAAATGGTAATTCAAAAAGTCAATCACTATGACAGTATTTTCCATTGATGTCATCCTTCAGAGCATCTGGTTTAAGAATATTCAACAACAAAAAAAGCTATGTCATTTGGGTTGGTTGGGTTTGTTGTTTTTTATTTTTAGAATAATTATTAAGTGATCCTTCATATGTAATTTGTTCTGATAAAGCTGCATTATTTCCTTTATAATTTCATCCTATGCTATGTTCCGTATTTTCTTTTGACATCTGAAAACTTTGGCAGCCATGACTAACTGTATTTTACAAGACAAAGCAGACATTTCCTCATTTTTGTGATCATTTTTCTGACAAGAAAAATGTTAATTTTAATATTATCTAAGACCTCACCTTCCCATGGTGAGAAACTTATGTTCTATCACTAGGATTTGAGTCCCTTGAAGAAAAAACATACTTGAATCAGAGTTTGAGTAGATAAAGTACTAACATGCAGGTTTGAAACTCTACAGCTATAACCCTGCACTGAGCCAAATAATCCTCTATGAAAGACTGCTTACTTGCATCTTAATTCAATCGGATCTTCTTTACCAGAATTCATAATTTTTCCCCATGTGAGCAATACAATTATAAAAAAAACCCCACACCTGTGATGCAAAGTTGTCATTTAAGTGACTGATCATAAAAAGTAAAAGGAAGAACACTTCCCCTGAAAATATATTAGAAGAAATGCCACAGGGAGTTTGCCTCATGATATTATACCCTAACAATGGAAGCTTAGCTTGAACTGAACCCTCATTCACACAAATGACATTTCAATCCATTTTAACTGCAGTTACTACTTAAGCCAACTCAAAATGGAGGAAGAAATTCAAAATGACACAAGAAATTCTTCACTAAGTATTAAAATCCCTTTAGCTAGCCTATATAATCTAGGAATTCACTTTCCTAATTAAAATACAACATCACTAGAAATATATAAATATATTTTATATTGACCATTGCCTCCCTCACTCAAGACTCAGGATCTGAGTTCATAATAGCAAAAAATTTGAAGCATCATTAGTTCTGAAACAGATCAACAAATTGACAAACATTAAAAAGGAAAAGCAGAAAAAAAGCTCTCACAGAGCTTAATCCTCTATTACCCAAGGGACCTGTATTTTTTAAATAGGAAGAACACTATTTCTTATTCTTGAGGTCAGCAACAACAAATAACTACTTTTTATTTGACTCAGTAGATTATCCACATTAATGTTAAAATTCTGGTCCAACAATATAGATAAAAATTACAATGAGTACCCTTAGCAGAAACACAGAAAACGCAGCAAAACTGCAAGCTCACACAATGGTCTGCACATGAATACAAATTTTCTGAAGTATTTTACCTTCTAAAATGATAGCTAGCTGCTCGGCTGCAGACTTGCGTAAAACTAGGTCAACAGCATCAGAAGTCAAGATGTCATACAGCTTTTCAACAGCTTCTGCCTAAAAGTAAAACTACATTACGTTTACATCCAGTATGCTATTAAGAAACAAGATAACCTGTCAAATTTTCTAACAGAAAGCAGAAAATAAAAGTATCTAAATTCCTTATTAGAAGGTATTTGATTAAATTCCACATGCAAGTAATAAGAAAGGATTAGGTTTTAATCTTTTTGCAACAAGTCTCTAATACTACCTGTGGAATATAACAAGACAATAGTTTCTACCTCACAGCAAAAGCAGATTTCTAACAAATAAATGCTTAATTTATGCAGGACTACAGAAAGCTCAACACTACACAGAAATGCTAGAATTTGCTTCTATGTCTGTGAAGAAGATGGACTTTTTAATGGCAATAGAGTTAAAGAAATTTAAATAATCCTACATATCCATATAAAATTTCAGGTCCTAACTTTTTGAAGGATGTAGGGGAAGAAGGGAATATTTACACTTGTAAATCAAGTGTACAGTGAGTGGTCAAAATAATTTTTCTTTTGTAGAGGGCAAGCATCTTAGCATTTGTTTAACATTTTATTAGTCTGAAAGCATTGATGGTGAAGAAGGAAGGAGAATGGAGAGAAGATCTTAAAAAAAGAAAAACAAAAGACATAAAAGTTTCCCATATGACAAATACTTGTGAATTCTTTTTCACTTTGCAAAGCAGCAATATTAAGAAAATACAGACATGAATTTGTTATCTGTTTTAGAATATTTCATACTAAAAACTATTTGTGCCTGTTTCAGTAAAAATGGATTTTGTGGAGAAAAAAAAAGCTCTGTGTGAGAAAAATCAGACTCTACTCTCGTTCAATGAAACTATTGTAAACAGAGCAGGCCTATGCTCTTTGTACTCAAGCTAAGTCTTGCTGTTAACTTACCTGCAGAGAGAAGGGGGAAAAAAAAAAAAGAAGAAAGAAGGAATTCTTTTCTTATTGTTTCATATGGTAGCATAAAAACTACTGTTTAAGTTCAGATGGAAAGAATATATTAATGCGTTTCTTTTTATGAATTTGTATGAAATATTGCAACCTCTAAAAAGTATTAACTTCAATGACTGGGGAGGTAGAAGAGCTGATCAGTGACACAACATTTGGACAGAGTTTACTCACCTTAAGTATCGACTCTGTTTTATCATCCAATTTTAGCTCAATAGCTCTTTCCATTATAAATAAGTTTGAAAAGCTGGAAAGCACACTACCATGCAGATGTGGGCGTTTCAGGTTTGCCCCTTCTTCATTCAAAAGATGGAATGTTAAATGTTTAAGTGCTATAGAACGAACCCTAAAGGAGTAAACAATTAAAATAAATATATGAAGCCCTCATACTGAAAAAATTTAGCTGTATAGTTAAAAACTGATACCAGGGCAAGGGAAAGTACTTACTCAACTCAATATTGATTAAACTACCCTTCAAATCAACCCACTGCATAATAATCAATGGGTTTTTTTAGAGTAGACGTTCTTGTCATCAACATTAGAAAACATGCTGAAATGCTACAGGGTGTTACTTACAACTGCTTTTTTGCGAAGAGAAGACGCAGAGCAGCCCGTAGTCTAGTAGTCCTAGGGAGAATACCCTCTCCTTTGTCAGAGGTTGTTTCACTCAAAGTGAGGATACAGTTACCTAGCGTATCTTTTGTGTCAGCATAACCCTAAAACAAACAAACAACAAACAAAAATTTCCGAAATTAAAAACTATCTGCTTTACAAACTTAACAAATTAGACAAGGTAATTCCCCTCTTAGGGGCTAAGGGAGGGTGCGGAAGGAGCAACATCCCCCCCAAAAAAGCAGTTACTTTTAAGAAAACATGCAATTTCTGCAGATTAATATTCCTCCATAAAGCAATTTTAAAAATTAATAAATGATCCTGTGTACCAATCAGTCTGAAGATTTTTACATGGCCCAGAGGTACTTTGGGTACTGTAAAAAGTACCCAAATGTACTGAAGCTTTACCTTTCAATCTATTAACATGATGCTGCTCTGTAAGGTCAGTTTCCGTTTCAATAAATAAAATTCAGTCTGTGCAAGAAAATTACTTCAAAACATTGTCATACCTATTTTCAGATATTTAGTCAAAGCGTTTTCACACACAACCAAGACAAGCCAGAATCAGTTACATCAAGTAATGAAACTGCAAATATTTAAACGGTAGAGTAAAATACAAGGCATTGTATATGCACGAGGTAAATACAGGCCTCCAGTATGCTCTGCTAAAGTACCTATTGTACGTAGCCACTACAGGCTACAGAAGAGAGGAAAATTCTACTCACAAAAATGAGAGCAGGATAAGTTCTTTCTCACATGTTTAGCCTACAGCTTATACTAAACTCCCACCTATTTAATCTTAAATATCAATAGAAGATATGTATGTGGGTAACACAGAAAAGCTAACATTACTGGGCGTGAAAGCTCTGAAGTAACCTTTCTCCCACCCCTTTCAAGTTCTCAGTGTATTTCCTCTGCATATTTTTTTGTCTGATGGCCCATCTTATTTGCAATTTCTCACCATTTTTGCCTCAATTTTTGTGCAGTTTATGTAAGGCCTTAAGTTACATAAGCAGGTTTTTTCTACTTTAATACTGAGATGCAGCTAACGAATGAATATACAGCAGTGATACAAATAAGTGAGTATAATTATAAAGAGTGATATTTTTGGAAGGAGAAAAAGACAAAAAGTATACTTCAATCTATTAGCTAAGTTAAATAAAAGACAGAAATAAGGCAAAAACACAGACATCAGGAAAAACAAACATCAGATAGGTGCAGTAAAATATCTAATCCGAAAGACTACAGGCAGATCATAGAAGGGGAATTTATAGCACTACAGAAAAAACAATAAAGAACTTGGATGGAGCAATTAGGCTGAAAAACCAGACCGAGAAAGGCAAAAGTTCTCATTTGATCCAAGCCGCGAGTAAAGATAATGAAAATTTGCACATTATTAGACATGAAGTCTAAGGTTAATACTGACTGTTCATACATCTATAATACTGGAAACCAACCAATCAAAAATATAAACATCAAAATATACAGAAAACACAGCTTACACCTATTGTTATTTATTAAGTGCATAGTCACTCAGAAGACTATATAATCATCACCGAGGAGTTACAATTTTCAAGTCTGAGATATGGGGGGCATTCTAATAATTATTAACTAATTTTTAAAAAGCATGCAATGTTTTAATCTATACTTGGATTATCCACTCATTATCTTCAAACTGTTTAAGTCCCCGCCAATACTTGCTGAATTCTACCACAACATTTCAAAGTTTCACATTCTAATAATTCCAGGCTAAAATTTGTCTACAAATTCAAAGCAGTAACTTTGACAGGCATTAGGACCTGTAGTATTTCTCCATTTGACATGTGACAAAACAAGTCTGTAGGTATATTACTGTTAATCTGTTTTCCACCTACTACTTAGGTGGATATTGTTTGTTGTTTAACATGACAAGTGTTGCTGTTAACATGATTTCATACATCAAATTCAGATTAAAGCACTTAGAAGTACCTGTAAAATAGGCATGACGGGATAAAGGGCCTCAATAAACTTGTCCCAAGTCAATACTGCCATTACTAATCGTCCCTGGAATAGATGCATCAGAATGGCCTTGGCTGTAGAGTTCACCTGCTCAGGAACAAAAAAAAAAAAAAAAAACCGTAATGCAACCACTGATGTGTATAGGTCAGTTTGTCAATGCTGTAATTGAAAATGTTATACAAAAATATCTCAAAGAGAAAGGATCTACAGACAAAATATTGTCACTGCTTAATGCTACTTTTAAATTGTCAGTCACACCAAACATAAGGTTGTTAGAAAAGCCTCAGAGAAAACACATAAATAGTTCTGCCTAAATAGCACCCAATCATTTTCCCCTTAGAACTCTGGTTTGTCTTTTCTGATATAAAATAAATCATTACTTCAACTTATACACCTACTGGTCCCTCTATCATGCAGGTAAAACAAATTCTGTTTCTTTTCTTTCCTGACCCTACATTTCTGGGGCATTTCATTCCCAGTTTTTATGATATGCTTCTGGAGATAAAGGAAGAAAAAAGACTTAAAGCCTGCTATACAGCCATTTCACTTTGAGGCAAACAAAGGCAGCTACCAAATATTCCAAGTTGTACATTAATACACCCGAAGCTCTTTTTCAAAACAGGCATATGATATAGCACTTATACTGTATTAAGGTATCCTATATTTAGTATGAGACATACAATATATGCAATATTATTTACAGGCTAATATTATTAGTACAATAGGAAAAGAGTGAAAAAACCTCAGAATTCACTCTTCCTTACATAGTGTAAAAATACCTACCTTTAGCAGCTAAAAACCTGCGTTTTATGTCAGAGCTAAAAATCCTCTCACCCCAGGCAACAAGAACAGCCTTTAATAATATCACTCTAGCCTATCTTTAAGAGACTGGATTTGTAAAATTACATGGCAAATCTTAAGTCCAACCTTGGAATGAAAGGTTGTTCTCAATTTCTTCTCATTGTCACATGCCTGAAAGATTAAACTGATGCTTTATTAAAATTTAAGTACCAGATATACACCCAAGAAGTTAAAAAAAAAATGCTTCAATATGATCTTCTTTATACATTTTGTTAGAAGAATAATAAGAATGCATTATAAGGTAAAAGGGAACAAAATGAGATAATTTTGTAAACATGTATTCTCTGTCTCAACAATCATTTAAATTCAATATCAATTGAAGGCTCTTTGTTATGCTTTACCAACAACTAAAAAAGAAAACTGGCATTCCTTTTAATACGGCATCCAGGTGAGCAGTCAAACAAAATAAATGCTTTCCTTGGAAACAATAAGTTACCTACAAAGTACAAATACAAATATATAGCACAATATCAAAGATATTTTAGTTCTCCTTTTAAAATGCTAACATATAAAAAAATCACTTCGAAATGGAATTGTGCCCAGTACTGTGTTAAAAAAATAATCTCATTTCAGGAGACAAGATGGAAAAAAAAGAAATAAAAGTTTGTTAGTCAATGTTCTTTCCTCTCCAGCTGTAGTGACCTTATAGATTAGCTCTAAAGTAGTTACAAATAAACTAAGTAATTTTTCCCCCCTCTCACAATTCCCTGTTTAGATTTATATGTAAGCTAGGAAATAGTGGATATACATTAAGTATTCATGCATATAAACAAACCCAGTGGAAATTTGGTCCTATTCTATAATACTCAGGTAATTAAATTTAAGAACAGATGTGTCTGTAGTGATGAAATACATTTTTATAGCAAAGACATTGCAGATTTAAAATGTCTTTTTGCTCCTCAACCAATGCACACATTTCAGAGGTCGTCCCATCTTTACAAAGACTTGAGCCTTCATGTTTTCCATCATACATACTATTTCATCATATGCACATTTTATTAGTGCTGAATATATTACAGGAAAATATTAAAAAACATAGCTTATTTCATTTTTCATTGGTCTATTACATTTAATAGAATCCTATGCACAGAACATTATTTTGTCTCTGAACTCATCATAGAAAAAATATCTTTCCATTTACTACAACTTCACTGTTTGCATAGCTTTTCTATATACAAGAAACCACATGTAGCCAAAATTTCAAATAAGCCTCAGAGGAGAATATCAACACTTACTTTGCATGAACAGCAACTTACAATTAGTGCTACTAAACACATTACCTCATTCTTATCTTCCTGAAGGCCAAACGTACAGATTTCATATAAAACTTTTGGATGAAGAAGAAAATGTACTCCGTGGCAGACTGAAGACACAGGCTTAGCAATATTATGAATACCTAAACAGTCCTTCAGTAAAAGTAAAGTTGGTTAGTTTTAAAATGTGAGATAGTCTCCACTACTAGATCTTATTTTACAGACTGCCTGAAGTTGTCATCCAGTGTAGTTTGGAAGACTACAGTTCTGAAAGCTAAACATTACAGCCCTGGAAGAAACACCAGCTTTAGAGATCACCGACTGAAAATTCCTGTTGCTACAGAGGACTAAGAAATACAAAATTTTGTTTTTATTTTAAATAATAGTGAAATAAATTAGGAAACTGTATGTGTTGTTTGGAATTACAGGAAAATAAGCAAAACTTAAAACTGGTTTTAAAAGCAGGTAAAAATCTCACAGAAAGATACAAGTGTCTTTCAATGGAGATGAGGGGGCATTGTGAAAGACTGGCTACAGCATCTTTGTACATTAGTGAATTGTGCTATAAGCACAGTAAGTTTATTTGATGTCCATTATAGAAAATAAGAATTAAGACAAAGTATTATTTCAAAAGAGAAAAGAGATTTTTATTTTCTGAGCCAATTATTACTGAATACCTAAAAGCAACTGATGAATATGATATTGCCATCCTTAATATAGAGTATAGTCGTACTTTTTGGAAGTTCACACTCTTTATCCTTTGGGCAATCCTTATAAAAAACGAAGGCAGTGACAAACCTTCCACATAAAAAAAATCAAAACCAAAACCAAAACAATCCTCCTCAAAACAACAACAAATTAAGGTTTTAAAACAGTGAGTACATAAAAGGACTTACATGTTCTTAAACACAACCCAAGCTTCTATACAGAGGAAAAAAGAGGTATTTTTCTTTCACATTTTTAAAATTGTCTGCTGAAATGTCATTCAGAACCTGTCATTCAGGAGTGGGCCCATGTGAACCACATCAGGTTCAAAAAAGGCCAAGGTCCTGCACATGGGTCTGGGCAACCCCCATTATCAATACAGGCTGGATGATAAATGGATTAAGAGCAGCCCTGTTAAGACGGACTTGGGCAAACTGGTGGATGAAAAGCTGGACATGAACCAGCAATGTGCGCTTGTAGCCCAGAAGGCCAATCGTTTCCTGGGCTGCATCCAACAAGACGTGGCCAGCAGGTCAAGGGAGGTGGTTCTGCCCCTTTCCTCTGCTCTGGGGAGACCCCATCTGGAGTGCTGCATCCAGCTCTGGGGCCCTCAGCACAGGAAATAGATGGACCTGTTGGATCAGGTCCAGAGGAGGGCCACAAAAATCATCAGGGGGATGGAACACCTCTCCTTGTGAGGACAGGCTGAAAGAGTTGGGGTTGTTCAGCCTGGAGGAAAGAAGGCTCCAGGGATACTGCAGCCTTCCAGTACTTAAAGGGGCTTGTAAGAAAGATGGGCACGGACTTTTCAGCAGCGCCTGCAGCAACAGAACGAAGAGTAATGTTTTTAACCTAAAAGAGAGTAGATTCAGACTACATGGAAAGAAGAAATTTTTCACTATCAGGGTGGTGAAACACGGGCACAAGTTACCCAGAGAGGTGGTAGATGCTCCATCCCTGGAAACATTCAAGGTCAGGTTGGACGGGGCTCTGAGCAACCTGATCTAGTGAAAAAAGGGTTTGGTCTAAATGATCTTTAAAGGTCACAACCCAAACGAATCTGTGATTCCATGAACCTCATTTCAGCAGACAAGCAAAACTGAACACTTGAATTCTTTTTAGAAGTAAAAGTAAATACAAATATTTTTGTATAACAGCAGCAAGAAAACTAAGTTACCAGCATTATTAAGAATCCTTTTAAAAAATAAAATTAGCAGCCACTCTTTTTCCCTGCTCTAGAGAGCCTGTCATTCTGAAGTGCAGTACTTGAAGTAACCTAACCAAGTAGATTTAATATCAAAAATAAAACAGAAAACTTCAAGCCCAGGCCTATAGAGATTTCACTGCATATAAAACAGTAAACTCAGTTTGCATTGAAAATGCTTGTAATGAGGAAATCATCTAACACACATTATTTAGCGCAACACTAAGAGCATCAAGTATTAGTTCTAACCTTAACCACTGCCAAACAGCAGTGATAGGCTTCAGTTTTTATATTCAGCAAAGGATGAGACAGTAGACGGAGAAGCACCTTCTGACCGTCAGCCTGGAGCAATGAGTTAGCCTCATCAGACTTCCAACTGAGAATGGAAAAAAAATTAATTTAACTATTACTTATCTTACAGTACCCAAAGATAGTCACAATTTTCCTGTTAAATTTCAGGATATTTGGCAAAAATATATTTGCCAAAATCATAGTATCAATCTTTTTTCTTTTTTTCTTTTTTTTTTTTTTAATATATGTACATAATGAAAGACCACAGTTTTTCAAATTTCTGTCATCAAAATTAGGAGTCTGACAAATATTTCTGTTCATCTGAAAACATAAAAATCTATTGAGCCTTAATAGGCTCCTTAGATCATGGTATTTGATTATAAAAAAAATTCTGTGGTTTCAGAATTTTTTCCCTATAGAGGTAAAAGTTCATCTTACTATCACAAAGTGAATTTATGTTAGTTAAAAAGTTGAAATAAGTTTCCTGTTGCCTGAAACAGTAATCAAACAATAATTAATTCTAACAGCACTAGAACACTGAAAAGTATTTTGACATTTCATCATTCGAATACACTTCTTAGCTCTTAAATGTAGTTTCCTTTGAAAAAATTCCTAAAGTCAAATTCTGAATCAGTATAAAATTAAGATTTTGTATTTCTAATTAAGTGTTTGATACAGAACTTTCCCAGACACCACAGGGTAACTTAAATTCTCTAACTAAGAGACATGGAAAATCTAAAAAGCAATAAAAACTTGCTGTTTAATAAATGAGATGCCATATTGTGACATACAGCATCAACAATAAAGTAAGTCTTTTTAGGATTTCTGGAAGTAAGTTACACAAATACATTTGGAACAAAGGAACTAAAAAAAAAATTTGCAAGACAGGCAAAAAGCCTTTTAAGACTGTTTCTTTGTAAACCACATAGTAACTTCATATACAAAATTCATAAATGCTTATACACAGAAAAGAATAAATCCACTACAAAATGACAGAAATTATTTAGAAGAGACCTTTCAATGGCTAAACGAAAACAAATGTTAATACAAGGAATAAAGAAGTTGAGCTTCTGCTAGAGAAAGTTTATCCACAAAAAAAGATTATATTTTCTCAAACAAGAACTATAACTAGTAATGTACTCACATATCTGAGCATATATGAATGCATTCCTGAAGCAAGGGAAAGTGTTGATGGTAGGGTAGGCTACTCAAGGCCTGACCTGCCAATTCTACTAATTCAGAAAGATTCTTGTCCCCCTGAGAAGTAAAATGAAGAGAAAGAAACCATCAGCATTAGTAATATTAAATGTATACAATGTTATTGCATAATCTTTCAGAATTTACCATCATTAAATACATCTACTAACTAGGGTTTGGTTGAGCCTTTCACAGAGTTTATAATTAACCTGATTAACAAATTCAATAGATTTCAAACAAATAAATTTTCAAACCTACTCCTGGGAAAAAAAACCCTTCAGCTGCTGAATCCAAATAAACTTCTACTAAACTCAATGGGAATAATGTATGTCTAACATGTCATAGCATGAACACTGTAACTCTATTCAAAAGACTTTCTAAAATGCCCAAGAACAGACTCATCCTTGAATACTTCATGCTTTTAATCAAATTATTTTTTAAATCAATACCAATGTTATGTGAGAAGAGTATAATGAAAGATTTAGCTATTAAACTTTTAACAACTCACTATTAATATGAAAGAGCAAGTTTGTTTGTTTTTTTTTTAATTTAAATATATATGTCTTCATATTTTTGGTTACCAAATACATTAAACATGAGCCATTTCAATTTGATGGAGTTAACTTCATTGTAAACAGTATTTTATGAGCAAAGTATTGCTTCTATTAACTCCAGAACTTGCCTATATAAAGGATAGATTAACTCAGATTTAAGATAGCACTACATTTATATTGCTGTATTTTATTCATTTATTTTAGTATCAGCAGAACATGTATTTCACACAATTACTTGTCCATTTGAACAATGGAGAAGAATATTTCGGTACAGTGCTAGAATCTCTCAACTAATAAAGCAAAGTATATTAGTTGTCTTCATAACAAACTGAAACACACAAATCTCACACAGTCTAGAAGTACTTGCTTATTAGAGTTACAATTGCCAATTAGTTGGAAATTAAAATTTTCTGAACTATTTAAATACTGGACAACATAAATATATAGTGTGTGTATGTGTATGTGAGTATTTGCTTCTTTCTTACTTCTTTGCCCAGAAAAGATCTTATGTCCAATCTCCAAGTGTTTATTTCTTTGGTTTTACTTAGGTTTGTAAAAAAAAAGATTTCTACAGACATAAAAGAGAGTAGATTTAGACTAGATAGAAGGAAGAAATTTTTAAAAATGAGGGTGGTGAAACACTGGCACAGGTTGCCCAGAGAGGTGGTAGATGCACCATCCCTGGAAACATTCAAGGTCAGGTTGGATGGGGCTCTGAGCAACTTGATCTAGTTGAAGATGTCCCTGCTTGTTGCAGGGGGGTTGGACTAAATGACCTTTAAAGGTCCCTTCCAACCTAAAGATTCTATGATCATGAGTAGTACTAGTGAAAACAAATATAAATTAACTACATCTTGCATGGTACAGAATACTCATAGTTTTGGATCTTCTTTGGCTATCCTAGACTACAGTTTTTAACCACAGATAAAGGGGAGGAAAGAAATTTGCCTACAGGACATATTTTATATAATAAAATTCCATACCTTCTTATGAACTTCAATCATAAAGCTACAAGTGCATTCGATTGAATATGCAGCTTCTGAAGCTTTTTTATAAATACTATAGTTCTCAGTACTCATCTGCTCCAGATACGCTGCAATGGATTCATGAATACTTGGGTGTTCCAAGGAGAAGGACACGTCCAGAGAGAGAAGAAATAAAGCATTCAGCAAACTCTTTTGTAAAACTTTACTTGCCTTTGAAAAAGGAAACAACTGTCAGATTAACAGCCTGAAAATACAGTAAAACCAACAACAGCATTTGCAGTTATTCAACAAGTACATTCACTATCGATATCGATGCTACTTAAAAATTAGAGAAAGAAACACATATCAAATGAGGTCTGTATGAAGTTTGGATTTGTTTTTGTTGGTTGGTTGGTGTGGGTTTTTTTATTATAAAGTGAGAGTACATTAGATGATGTAGCCTGTTGACCCTGGCTGGATGTCAGATGCCCACCAAAGCCGCTCTATCACTCCTCCTCAGCTAAACAGAGAAGAGAAAAATACAACAAAAGGCTCATCGGTCGAGGTAAGGTCAGGGAAAGATCACTCAGCAATTACTGTCACGGGCAAGCCAGACTCGACTTTGGTAATAAATTAAATTAATTTGCCAATCAAATCAGAGTAGGACAATGAGAAATAAGACCAAATCTTAAAAACACTTTCACTCCTGATTTTCTCTACCTCTTCCCCTCCAGTGGCGCAGGGGGATGGGGGTTGCGGTCACTTCTTCACATGATGTCTCTGATGTTCCTTCCTCCTCAGCGGGAGGACTCCTCACACTCTTGCCCTGCTCCAGCCTGGGGTCCCTCCCACAGGAGACAGTCCTCCACAAAATTCTTTAACATGAGTCCTTCCCACAGGCTGCAGTTCTTCACAAACTGCTCCAGCATGGGTCTCCCACAGGGTCACAAGTCCTGCCAGTAAACCTGCTCCAGCCTGGGCTCCTCTTTCTCCACAGGTCCTGCCAGGAGCCTGCTCCAGTGTGAGTTTCCCATGGGGTCACAGTCTCCTTTGGGCATCCAACTGCTCTACCATGTACCTCCATGGGCTGCAGGGGGACAGCCGGCCTCACCAGGGTCTTTACCAGGGGATGCAGGAGAATCGCTGCTCCGGCATCTGGAGCACCTCCACCGTCTCCTTCATTGACCTTGGTGCCTGCAGAGTTATTTCTCTCACATTCTCACTCCTCTCTTCCCTGGCTGCAGTTGCACAGGGTTTTTTTCCCCCCTTCTTGACTCTGTTATCCCAGAGGCGCTACCACTGTCGCTGATGGGCTCGGCCTTGGCCAGCAACGGGTCCGTCTTGGAGCCGGCTGGCACTGGCTCTGTCTGACACAGAGGAAGTTCCTAGCAGCTTCTCACAGAAGCCACCGCTGTAGCTCCCTGCTACCAAAACCTTGCCATGCAAACCCAATACAGATGTCAGTCCTAATGTCAGACCTACAAATAGTCACAAAAGTTGTGAATGATCCCACCACAGCACTAGCAACCACATGCACCACTGGCCAGAGTCAATTTACTGTCTAACCACTAGATGGCAGAGAATACTCAGACCACAGTTATTTCTGTATTTAATAAAAAGCTGTCTACAATTCCACATAGTAATATCACATAGTAAGGACTGGGATTCCTGTTGTTGTTTTGGTTTTTGTACTGCAAGCATTCAGTATTCCTTTAACCAAAATTTTGACCTCAAATACAGTAACTTTTTTCCAACTCTTATCATACAAAATTTTAATTCTGTGTATTATGTACATAAGAACATAAAGACAAAAGTTATCAAAAGTCATACATTAGTATGTCTAAACTTATTTTCAGGTACAAGAGACTGCTTGTATTAATAGTAAAAGACTTAAGATTTGTGACAAGAAGTCTGTAACTGAAAAATCGATCTGCTACTCGGATTGAAGGATGTCTACAAAAAGCTACACTGCAGTAAGAACTGATCTAAAAAAATGTAAACCCATACAGGTTTAAACATCTTCTAACACTTTCCATCCCACAAAAACTTCCAAACGTCAGACCCCACCCCATCTGAAACAAACAGGAAAAAAAAAATAAACAACTCAAGAGCTACAACAGAACTTCTTTTAAAGAACATTGGAGGCAAAGAATAATTAACACCACTATGATGTATGAAACATAATTGCTTACTATGTTCCATCAGATTAGGATTGATGATTTTAAACATTATGTAGTTCTAGTCTTACTTGCATGTATACTATAAACGAGCAGGGGGCAGCATAGCTTCGCAAACCATGCATCATACCAGAAAAAACACTATAGGAGGAAAAAGAACATTGAATTTCAAAAACTCATTAAAAAACTGTGCTAAAAATACTTTTTTGAAGACTTGGAATCTGCAGAAGATTATGCAGAATGCACCAATAACTGAAGAACAGCCTTCTGTGATCATACACCAGCCAAAGTAAATCAGACTGATTTCTCTGTCCAGTGGCTATTCTCCCAGTATTAATCACTGAGGAAGGTATCACTTTTTGCCCTCTTAAAATGCAAAAGCAAAAGACAATCACTTAAAATTACTAATGGCATACCTTTTCTACAGGGAGAAGTATTTGCAGCAATCTAACAGTGAAGAGTGAAATGCTAATAAATGCCGTTCTGTGATGCACCAACATCACCTCAGGCTGCTCTGCACTTACATTGGTTTTGTGATATAATATAGTTTCTCCAAGCAAACCCAAGACCAGAAGCAATTTGTCTTTCTGAAAAGAAAATCATAAATAGAATCATTAGAAATAATTGAAACATTACTGTATCTTTACAGTGTTTATACAGCACCCATAGCATCATTAACATAATTATATCTAATAATTCAAAAATGCAGAAATGGTATTAAAAATACAGCACTTTGTCTGCCATCTGAACAGAACTGTGCATTAGTTCTAGATGTCACTCTACCTTCACTTACAGTTCTGAATACTTTGGTTAGTAATTACCCATTACTGGTTACTCTCCCCTCTCCCTCCTTTTTTTCCCCTCCTCCTTAATTACTGCTCACTACACTTTTAAACTTCTGGAATTTTAATTATTTTGAAGTTCACTTTTAATATGGGAATATTAGGAGCTGGTCTGAACCTGCTTACAAAGCTTTACCTTAAAATTAAAAAAAAAATTTAAAAAACCACAACCCAGACTTTGAGAACATCAAATATTTTTTATGTCTATTCATTCTCAGAGGAAACAGCAGCACATTTCTCAGATTATGTAAAATCCTACTGGAAAATCACTATCTTTTGGATAAATTCAGCACATTGACACTGGATGAAACAAAATTATTTTTCTAGAATTTTGGTCACCTGAAAAAGCCAGGTTTGTACTTAAGGACACTAGAACAAATCATGATTAAGAATGCAATAGCACATGTGAGATTTAGTTTATTAATTCCAGAAATTGATACTCACTGTTAAGCAATTAAGCACTATATCTGACTCAACATATTTGAAGCTGAAGAAAATGACAACAAGCAATTGGCTAAATCAAATCAGTCTTTTTAAGTAATTATCAACACACATTATTACACAGTAAGTTGAAAGGGATTAATTTTTATCTTCAGGAGTTCAAAAAAGTAAGTTTCTCTCTGCCCTGCTACAGTAGCAGAGGCAAGAAGAGCCTCTGCTTCAAGACCACGGAGTCTCAAATCAACAGTATATTCAAAAACTTTATTCCTCCCTGAGACAGGGATGACTATCTCAAAACTAGGGATCCACAAAAACTGTGGATTGCTGTAGCTCCTCAGCATCTAACTTTTTGATGTGGCAGAATCAAACTGTACTTAAGTACACATGACAAAACTGGAAAACAGTAAGAACTTTACTTGGGACGAAGGAAGCATAAAAACAGGAGTAAAATATACACAGTTACAAACTTAAGTATCTTTGAATATGATTTCCAAAATACGTCTTTTTCACAAAGATATTCCAATGAGTACAATGATACTTACAAGAGTTTAAAAAATGGATAAACAAGGAAACATAAAGCAATAATAAAGGTATGCAAGAAATGCTTTCAAGTTTCCTAGAAAGGACACACGTGACCTCCTTCCCTTGGAGCTAATACAAAACACAAAAAGGAAGCATATTTTCTAAGCACTGAACCCTAACAACTCTAAAAATACAGTCTAATTCTGATAAAAGACATTTCACTTGATGTAGCACTAAACAATATAAAGGTAAGTGTAACGGTTGTTTCCTAAAATTGTCCATTGAGTTGTTTTTATTTACTCAATACACTAAGAAAGTTGAAGAGCTCTTTTTTTATCTCCTACCTTGCAACTCCTTTATCAAAATTAGCTTTACTGAATGGCACTGCACAGTCCAGCTCTGCATCACAAATTGATGCAGACTCATAACTTCAAATGGGAGGTGAATTTTCTATCTGAAAAGTATTTTACTAATAAATCTCAAAGTTCTACCAATGGAATACAGTTATATCAGCAAAGCGCTTTTTTTTTTTTTTCTTCCCTATTTTAAAAGTCAGTATGATGGTATAAAATTACCCAGTCTCATTGCAAAGTTTTGCTTGTTAGTAGCCTGGAAACAAACATTATCCTACTAACAACCACCAGTATGATGTACATGTGATGATGCTCACAGTTTCTACTGTAGTTTGACAGATTTATATGCAATGGAATATCCTGACTCAGGTCATACAAAAACTAGACAGAAGATTATATTAAGCTTCTTAGAGCAGATGTTCTGCAAGCAATCTTCAGTACTGACTTGATGGTCATCAATTATAATAGATCTTGATAGATCAGTACACCAAACTCAAAGAAGAAGTTCTTATTCACTGCTAGGTCCTATAAATAATATAAATATTATCATTTGTGAAATAGACAGTAGGGAAGCCTATAGTCATATTTTAATTAATAATTATTGCAATATCATTGTTTCATATTCAGTGGTATTTTCATAAATTCAAATTTAAGTCATGTGCATTTAAGATTACACAACTCAAGTTTTTAGACAAGTTTCAGTCTGCAACTCAGGTATGTTTGTTACATTCATAAACCATGCTGGTTTATTTTTCAGCCTTCAGTTGTCTTCAGAAAAGCAAGCCATCCATAGTTATTTCATCTGTTATTCACTAATTTGATATTTCATGTATATAGCAACTGTCAACTGTGCTCAGGTATGTCTTTCCAGCAATTTAATTGTTTGGTCAACAGCACCTTAACACTCTGAATCTATCCTGGGCCAAAAAGCCTTCTCCTTTCTTTCCTAGCTAAGCAACAGAGTAAAGGATAGCTGAAATTGTGCAGGAATCTATAGGTCCTGTGTAGGAAACAGATATCATGTATCTTACAATTCCAGTGTTGGATCTAAACAGTTATCTCCTTAATTTTAAACAGATAATTTATAAGGAGCAAAGAAAATGAAAGTTGTTATTTACATCAAATTGGTCTCCAACATTTGTAGTTAGTATTTTTCCCCTCAGATCCCCTTCCCTGCATGTGTTTCTCTCAATAGCTACTTAACAGCCTCTCACTACAAGACAAACTTCATTACTTATTTTCTTGACGTGAAACTTCAAGTATCATCTGGTAAAAGAACTTACATTTAAAATAAAAAAAATGTGCCAGTGACAGAACTAATAAACTATTTTAGATTTTGAAAACAGTAGCTCAGCAGAAGATTAGGTATGTATATGAATTACTACAGAGTTATTATCAGAGGCTTGTAAAAGCAGGCTGTTAAATACTGCTGATCAAAGCCTTAAGAATCTTACCAGTTCCAATGCAAAAAGGCTATCATCTTCCCAAACATTTTCAGAAATAGAATCACCAATAAGAAACATATCTTCAAGAAGCAATTCAAGCACTTCCATTGTCACTCTCCTACTGCCTAAGAATACAAATGAGAGGATAAATTCAAATACAGACAAAATATTATATTATGATATTCAGAAAACACCACTTTAAAGAAGGGATTATTCAAAATCTGGAATTCTGATATTTAATTTTCCTATACACTTTTACTAAACTGATGCTAACTGCCTTCAACCACCAATAGCACTGAATCACAGAAGACATCAACTTGCCAAAATCACAATAGAAGAGATTAAAGCAATCATATACTTGAAGAAAAGACTGCATTTCCTTAAGTCCTATAGTACTACATAAAGTTTATTACAGCTGTAAATCAGATTACTGGACGACTTTGAATTTCAGAACCAAGTCACCCAGACAGCTAGGTTACAGATCTTCCATATATATATCACCTACTCCTATTAATCCACATTTTTGGTATAGCAGGAGTAGCTTTCTTCATGGCTTATTTTGTTTGAGAACTTCTTTTGAAAGGTAAGAAGGTAAGCTTTATCCACTTGTGCTTTTCTCCATAAAAATTCCCCCCGCCCTGTTTAGGCTAATATTTATTAATTTTCATTGCTCCTTCTGAATCACTATCTCAAAAACAAGGTTAATCTGGTCTTTCTATTAGTGACTTTTATACTTTATACAACTTTATGCTCAAACATGGGGCTGCAAAGAAACCTGGCCCAAGCTTAAACATTTACAGCCTATATTTACTACACATATAAACCTCTTGGTAATATCCCCAGATAATGAGACAATAGAGGAAAAGCAAAGGCTAGAAGGTTTCATGAAGAACCAGGCAGAGTATCTGGAGTCAGACCAAATATTTTCAACCTCAGTATAACAGATGATGCCAAAACTGTCTGGCATCCTACAGAGCCATACGGTGACAGTTTCCCTCAAATACTCAATTTAGTGCAACTGTTGGCTTAGTTACTTGTTGACGGTATGTTTCTATTTAAAAACCATGGACAGATTTCACACACCACCATTTAATTTCCAGTTTATTTTTTAACTACCATAAAAATTTTGCATCCTCCAAAATCTGTTTAAAAAAAACCTAGCAAGCTCTACGACTTGTTATGACTGAACATTAATTTCTTTGTCACTTTTTCTATCTTTTACAGATTTTATACACTGTAGAAGCCTTGTTGATATACTTGAGGAAAAAACATGTGTGTGACTATGTATGTAGTGAGAATGACCACAGCTCATGCAATTTGCAGCCCAGGTGACCTGCTCTGAGGTGAGCATATAGCAGAGAATGGCACAGGGCCTTTTTGAAAGTTTGCTTTTTTCCTATCTCACAGAGGTACTGTGTTGCATCTATTTTAGGCAAAAAGTTGCCATTTTGAAGCGTATATGCCTGAAAACTCAAAAAAAAAGCACTTTTTCTGTCTTCACAATTATTTTGCAAATTCTTAATCAAAATTCTGTGCTTAAAACATTTGAAAGGTGACAATAAATTTCTCCATTATAATACAAGTATTAAAAAATGGTGGCTTAGAGTTACAGTTTTGAAAGTATTTCTAACTTAATAACTAAACAAAACATCAGCAACACTTTGCTGTAGCTGTCATGATCTACAGACATGCAAATTCATTTCACCATACTCTTACATGAATATACCAGCAAAATACTCATTTCCCAACACCTGTGGCAATTAGTATGTGCTAAAGGTTCATTATTACTGAAGGCACAGTAAAGCAGATATAATCAATGACTGTAGAACAAATATTTTGCTGTTCAGACTTAAATAATTGGCTTTAAGACATGCAGTATTAACACTAAACTTCAGACAAGTATGGTAACTTAAAACTGATCACAAAAAAAAAAAATAATAAACCAACCCACAAAACCACCCCAAACAACCAAACCCCACAAAACCAAAAAACACACAACCCACACCACTACTGATTTCTGAAATGACTTCACTCACAAGAAAGGCCAGCAAAAAGGAAGAATAATTCCAATGAACATCTCGTCAAGGAACAGAATTGAGCTTAACTGAAATACACGTTATATTGTACAATACAAGCAAGTAAATTTTGCAGTAAGCTTACTGTTTTTCCTTTACCTAGTAATTTAAACAGTTAGAAGACAATCTACACTATAACATATCTACCACATAAGGTGATACTAATGTCAATCAGAATGCCTGTTGATTTTACTGAAGAAAACAATTCAGAAAATATAACCACACGAGAAACAGTTGTGTTACTGTGTCATTGTCTCACAGTATCAGTGTGCCTTCAGAGCACAGGATTTCAGATCAATGGGAACAGGATAAAAATATTAGTTTGCTTACAATCTATGTCTCATTACAGCACAGTGGAAGAAAGAAGAAATATGATCTAGTAGAGTTTAAAAAGTGTAAAAAAACAGAGCAAGAGAAACAAACACAGATCAACTTAATGTGAAAATGAAACTATTTTACTTCTAGGATAAGATGCAAAGAAAGACTCTTGAAAGATGGAAAAATTCAAATCTGCAGAGTTAAAATATAGTGAAGTGACATGTGCCAGAAATGGAAAAGATAGAAAATACATCTTCTGCAGTTTCACATTATAGATAAAAGAGAAGATGCCAGAAGTCATGAATGTACTTGTGAAGAATTAATATTCAAATATCACTGTTCTGAAAGGGGAAAATAAAACTTTTATTCATTTTAGTTTGGTTTATTACCAAAAAATGAGGATTGAATAATTTTCCTGTGCACACAGATGAGTGCTGATGTCACTATGAAACACAGAAGTAAATTAGTATTTTGTGACAGAACAGCAAGTCATAAAAAGTTATAAACAATCATGAAAACAATAGTAAATGGAAGTTTCATACATATTTCATGCAATTCTTATAAGTTAAAGCCTCTACCCAGCTCAGGAAATGTTGACAGGCATATTAAAAAAACAACTTTTAGTATTCTAGTCATAGATACACTTTTCCAGCTCCTATATTTTAAAATCTTACCATGTTTATCAATACCTGTTTTGAATTACATTGCTTTACAACTAAATACTATTTTAGACAACCTAAGAGCAAAAAGACTGTCCTTCAAAAAGGCTTTCTAAGTTAAAATACAAATCTTTACTTGCAATTAGGCTATCATTACTTATGTTTCTTAAAACATAATTATAATTTGTTACTGCATTCATAAGAATAAAAACAAACCTTTTCCCAGAATGTTTGTTTATTATTTCTTGAACAGGAGGAAAACTACGCTCAAGGAGATCAGATGTTTTAAGCGTCATTATTTTTTCATCTTCTTGAATGACATTTTATTCAGCCACACCATTTTTTCCACCACACACACATACATCTTTGTGCCACTGCTTAACACCATCAGTAAAAAGCATGTGAAACTTCTGCAGCTATTCTGAAAATCAACTCGAAAATTCAACCTGAACAAAGGCCCTAGATAAGAACTGCTGTAACTAGCTACAGTGTATCAGTAATCATCTGGACCTTATTTATTGAGGTACCCACCTCACAATACCAGCTTCATAAGAGGTTTGTACTAAAGGTGGAAAGGATACATAAAGTGCAATAAAGTTCAAAACTTTCTCACCTGTTCTTAGAAGAGGTATTGCATTTTCCAAGACAGAAACACAGAACTGAGGAAGGCTAAGCTGCTTCATCTGTAATTCCAAAGTGTCCTCATCTTCAGTATCTGGTAGGTCAATATGTCCTGCGTCAAGTGGGGAATGCAGAGAGATTCTGGAGTTTGCATTTGCTTGAGTACTGTTTCCACTTAAAACAACAAACCAAAAAAAAACAGAAAAAGAGACATAGTTAACTCTTGCAAAGAGAAAAGTCATCTATGTATAGATGTTAAAAACTGCATCAAGTATTTCAATGTCCTCCCATCCTTCCTTCCATCCCAATCTTTCTCTGCAATCCACCAGTGTTGCAGGAAGAAGGGGACTTGGATTGGTTGTTTTAGAAGTCAGAACTGGTAGCATCACAAGACAATGCCTACTGTTTTGGCAGTCATCTTCAAATGCCCTTAGAAATGTGTCCTGGAAGAAACACACATGCAATGAATACAATATTGCAAGAGAAAAATCAGTTGGTTTGAAATGTCATTTTTGATGAACAAAGTCTATCTGTTGCTTGAAGCAAGGCCACTTACTAAATTCAATTTCAGCCTGAACTATACCTACTACATTAAAACCATTCTATGTGGCTAGTTACAAGAATCTTTAGAAGGAAAATTAAGTAAGTTTAAGTCTGTAGGACTTCTTTGTCCACTGTAAAACAGAAAATATTCCCTTTTCCAAGAAAGCCTTAAGTGCAACCAACTATATATTATAAAATATACATGTAGTTATTATATTATATGTAATTATTTAAAATTATAAGCTCAATATATAATGCATAGTTTTATTATTTTCCAACTGCTTTCAAAAATAATCCAATTCTATTGGCAGCATTACAATTAATACAACTCAGAACAAATGTTTTTTAATGTTTTTTCAACACTTAGCAATCTTGAACTGCTTTAAAAACCTGTATGACTTTCATAGTTGGTTTTTGTTTGGTTGCTTTTTTTATTATTGAACAAGCTGAAGAAACTGAATTGTGACATGACTGTTACATTATATTGCCTAATGTAAAAGATTTCTAAAGAATAGAAATTAAGAATTTAAAAGCCAACTGATTTTTTAAGAGGTCAATGGAAGACTATAAGCAAAACAGAAGAGTTCATCCACACATAGTGGTTCTGATTGCACTCACCAGAGGGTAAGGAAGGAGAGGTATCAATCATAAAAACAATTCAGAGGAGGAAAGGTTATGTTTCCAGGCAGAATTTGAAACAGACAAACAGATAGATTGAAGAGTCTCAAGATTTAAGAACAAGGAAAAAGAAGAGTTACATCTAGAATGCCAATAAACAAATAATTTATATTACAATTATGTTGAAAAAGACAAGATACACTAAAAGCAGGTCTTCCATGCCAAAAATCAGCAACGTCAGAGCAACAATATGGTCATCTCCCTTTATCAAATTTTCTATTCAACATCATGTTTTTCTTTACACTGTCACTGGAGTAAATTATATCTTTCTAAGAAATGGAATTCATGGGCAGTGAGCAGCTTTATTACAGAACACAGGATGCAAGAATATAAAAGTGTACAGTCAAGAACAGCTCATAATATGATCTTATACTTTTAACTAATTACCACTCCCTGGTTTGTAGATGTCTCATCACAGTCTTAACTGGTTCTTACCCTTATGTAGATTTCCTTACTACACTGATAGTGTAGTAAGGAAATCTACAGGCCATCCCTATCTCTTGCACAATGTACACCAGCTACTATTAAACTGTTAATTTATTAACTGTTAATTAAACTGTTCAACTGGGCAAAATGGTCAGATCCTAAAATGCCTAAAGCCTGGAGTTCATTTACAGTGCCATATTACTATTACTTACATGATATTAAGTCTAATATATTCTTTTTATGAGTAAAAATAAGCTTTTAATATAATGACTCTCAAGATGCATTTACAATTAAATACGTGAGTTACTCTCATCTGTAACGTCACAGTCTATTTGAATAGATAGAATTTAGTCAATCACTAAGCCAATATACCATAGAGACTCAAAGGCACTACCAAGCAGCACACAGTAAGGATTCACAAGAACTTTTAAAATCCCACATACTAAAAGACATAGGTTCTTGAACAGCACCTTTAAGTTTGTTGTGTCAAGATGAGTAACAAAACCACACACAAAAACCTCAACATTTTGAAGGTATACAGACAATTCATAATTTCATATTGGGAGTTGAATTTTTAGACGATATACAACTGAAATTTCTTGTCAGATTTAACAACAAAGTTTAAAGATTTTAATGGAAATCTCTATACAGCATAGCATTTTTGACAATACTGTACACTGTTACCTTTGGCATGGCCATTCAACTTATAAGAACTTAAGGGGTCACCTACTGAAGAAAAAGAGAAATCCCTGACTTTACAGCAAGTCTGCATAAATGCTTTTCTGCATCTTACAAATACATGCACAAGCAATAGCGATTGATACCAAGAGATTTCCTTTAAAGTGTTGGTTGGGTACAGAATGCGGCAGGTAAAACTGATCTTATGTATTCTGAACACCACTTAAAGAACTGTTTAATTCATAAACATAGTTTGAATTTTCACAGGTTAACAAAATTCTCACATCATCCCACACACCGACAAGGAGCTGATGATATAATGATATCTTAGTTATTCCTTGTTTTACTCACCTGGAAGATGCTGCATCCCAATCTTGTCCATCTCCTCTAGGACGCTGAACTGTTCGTCCAATCACAGATGGCCGAGGGCTACTACTTCCAGGTGATGGATTCTGAGAACGAGGAGGACCTCTTGCTTCTTGACAGTAAGATATAGATGAATTCTGGGAAGCTGTGCCTTTATGTAACACAGATTATATTTTCCATTAGTGGAATCTATTATTCTGAAAGATACTACATAGTGAGGTAATGGTAAAAGTACCTAAAGTAGGAGATGGAAAACACCAAGTAAATATTGGAGAGCTAGGACAACCTATCACTGGCAAGTAGCAGAGTTTGGAAACTCAATTCCAAGGCAAAACCACTGAAAATTACAGTTCAATCACAAACCTTGAGTTTTAAAAATACAAATATAGTGTCTGACTAAGGTTATTGGGTTTATTGATGTTGTAACTTAATTATCAAAGAAACAGACAATATAATTTATTAAGACACTAAATATAGTGGCAATCTTATGAAGAGAACCAGACTGCCAATTTACAGAAACAAAGTTGATTAAATTCAGCTGACAAAATGGAAACAGGAAGATCATTATAACTAATCTACACTATTAAATCTACAAAATTTAAGCATTAAGAAAATTGTGAAATAGTCCTAATTATTATAAAATCCAAAACTGATTAAACTATTTTTAGCCGTCAGAATAAAAAAAGAAAATTAACATAGCTCATTAAATTAGTAACTACATTGTTAAGCACTAATAGCTTGCAAACTTGTCTGAAACTCTGCCCACTTTTGTTTTACAGATTTAATTTAGGTTTAGTTAAAAATCCCCCTCCTGCTGACAACAAACAATTGGATACTTGGAAAAGTTGATGAATGAAGAATCACAGGAAACTGTAAAAATAAATAAGTAGTTTAACATAATGCAAGTACTCCAAAAATATTTATTAACATGAGTAGTACTGAACACAATCATTTAGCAAAAGTTTCACAAGATTATATTTGCTATAAAGCTGCAGATTGGCTTTTTTTTTTTTTTTAAATCATTTTAGACAATCTTACCTGTAGTAAAAACACAACAGTATTTCAAATATTTAAAAATACTTACCTTGCTCTGTGGAAGAAAAGCTTGGATCTCTGTGAAAGTTAAGTCTGCTTCTCAAGAAGATGCACAACTGTTGCAGGCATGACACAGCCTGCAAAGCTAACCGATGTCTTCCATCTCCTCCAAAAGCAAGGTTTAGCAGAGACAAAAGGCTCTGAAAATACAAAACCATCAACATTGGTAGCTGAACATTAATGCACCTTCATGAACAACCATGCCAGCAAGAGCCTTGCCCTAAATATAGTTCAAAAATGCTTCTAAGTGTTTAAAAATAATAGCAAAGAATAAATAGGCTTAACTACTGTTTTCGTACTGAATGCAAGACTATCAAGTACTAAGGAAGAAGCAGAGTCGCACATTAGATTTCCAATAAAGTCACTACTTTCCTCATGAGAGGCCATTAGAGCGTGTGCATATGACAGTGACACAATTTTATCTTATTCATAAGAAACAAAGTATTACTTCATATCACACTTCATTACTGATTAGCAATACACGTTATTACAACCAAGTAACTTTCTAAACACAATATATAGCTAATGTCCCCTTTTCTATGCACCTAGAGTTTACACAAAGGAACTTTCATTTAGCTATTTTATTTAGAAAAAAATTGTACCATTTACACCAATTCTTACTTGGCACAATTTACACCATAGCACAATAAAAATGTTAAACTTCATGTGAATTCTTGCCTGTACAATCTTTGTGCAGGAAAATCTTGCATAATCACATCCTGAAGAAGCTCACACGTACTCCAAACTAAACTTTGGTTGTTACTTCTCAAAGAGCTAAAAATGCAGTTCATATTTAAATATGTATTTAAAAAAAAAGCAGCCAGTAATTATTAGCTTGAATAAGTCTTTACAAGAAAGTTATAATCACAACACTGAAGAATCTGAGGAAAAAAATGCTGTAAATCTGTTGTCATACCATTTTTTTAAACTTGAATTATTCTTTAGCTATGCTAATTCTGTACACAGTAAAGAACAAACGCAATTCCAGCTGTTATCAAACCACATGTAAAACATGTTCCCAGAAAAGAAATAACTTTATTGATTCTGAACTTGAAATTAAGAAAAGACTGGAAATTCCCTGTGAAGCTAGTGATTATCTCAACGGTATACAGCAAGTAATCTAATGCTTACCAATAAGAAAGTTTTTTTCATTATCAAGGTTCATAGATAACTTAAAAGCACTTGAATTACATACATGGGAAGTTACATAGAAGAAGAATTTATTAGCTATTCTTAACATGTATATTAGTAAATAATAAGAACCTTTTGGGTATTCTACTTAACTTTTATTTTTATTTTTATTGTTTCAGAAACCACTGCAAAAAAAAAAAATCAAACAAGTCCAATTTTAAGGATATGTTTTCTCTTTCTAGACTCAGGCATAAAGGAAATTAAATATTAAAGAGGTTTTCCAGCTTCAGAGGGCTTTCAAAAGAAAAAAAAAAACACCAAAAACCTATTACAAGAAAGCTTACAATTAGACTAGACTTGTTAAATAGTCCAGTCCATGATACTGCATTGCTGGCTATGCTAGAAATCTATCAGAGCTCTGTGTCAGCTCATAAGGAATCCCAACTACAGAACTTTTCCTTGGCCACTTGAAACACTGTTTTTCTAAATGAAAGTTAAAAACAAACAAACAAACAAAAAAATCACTGCAGAAAGATTATCTGAATCACTCAATGCCTAGATAAGGCATTGTACTGAAACTTACTGGCATAAACCTAGTTAAGCTACTATTGAAAGTATGGATTTCTCTGCCAAGCAGCTGTGGGGGTAAAGTAAATAATTATTTTATTCCAGTTTGTTCTAAATTAACTGAATGAAATCTCTGATTCAGTTGAGAAATTCAGAAGACAAACTGAAGTGTCACAAAGAAAAAAAATGTCCTCTGAATTAAACACAAAAAATGGAGAGCAATATTAACAGAAAACCTGTCCTATTACAACTCACTGTTTACCTGCTCTGCCCAACTTCAGTGCAGCTTTTACAATCATTTATCAAAAATTAACTCATTAGGTTATTTACAGGAACGGTCTAATGATGCAGAAGGACAGAAATTTAGAACCACTTGTACCCAAGAAAAATAAAAACTACAAGCGAACTATAATGTTTCCATTGCTATACCTTTCATTTGATGAAAGAACATGTCTATCTGTTGAAGTCAGAGTTAGCCAAGGAAATGTGGAAAATTTCAAGCATTTCACTACAAAAAAGGAGAGCATAAATTTTGCAGTATATTTTATAGAAGTATTACACTGTATATTTCCATAGCAAAGTCAAAAACTTATGAACTATATGCTATCTGAAATAGAAATACTTTTTATTAAATAGAGACTTGCACAAACTCAAGTGCTTCTAATGACAGTTCTCAGCAATACCAAAAAAATATTAAGGCTATCTCAAACCAAAATGAAATACGTTTACTGAAGAAAGTTTTAGCAAATAGAAAACACAGCATTTGTGGAAGAGTACTCATTCCTCCACATCATGCTTTCAATCAAATTATCATTTTGTTCTGCTACTAAAGAATATTTATTATCGTGATCTCTAAAAATGGAAGATTGGCCTCATGCTTTTACTCTTAAAGCAGTATAAATTATAGTTTACTAAATTATGACACAATAACTTTTCAACTAAAATAACTTTAAAACTATTTTTAACTTCACATTTGTAATAATTGTCAAGAAATTCTAAAAACAGCGGATACACTGCTAAAAAAAGTAATCTGGTGATTTACACACAGTAACTCCAAAGTCATATTTTAAAATCTAGTTCTCAGCATCGTATTGTATGTTCAATATGACACTATCCTGTGAACTACTACTAGTATATTGGTACAGGCAGAGACTTGCCAAAATAATATCGGTCTGTGTTTGTCAGTGAAACATTTCATATCATTTTACTGGAAAAAAAGAAAAGCACAACACTGGTTTTCATTTAGATACAAGGTAAAGATTTCTGAAGTGCCTAATCTAGTTTTCTGAAAAGTAGAAAGGTACTTCAGACTAAGTTTTGTTGAAATAAAAAGGTATTTAAACAGCCACTTTTGACAACAGAACACAGATCTTCTGAAAAACATTAGCAAACTAAATAATTTTTAAAATTACAACACATTTTAACATACTTCACATATTCCAATGTGTTACACTATTTACCAGAAAAGAGGAAAATCTATTAAGAGGAATGTCACTTTTATAAGCATTACAATTGTAGTTTCTGTGATGCTAGGTTTCACAGAATAACAGCAGGAGAAAGAATAGCCAATAATAGTATCTGTAGTAGAAATAAACCTAAATTACAACTCTAAACACTTTCTGTAATTAACATATAGTTATTTTATGACTACACATACCAACTGTTCTTTTGGGAGGTATTTCTACCTGCGGCAGATGCTTTCTACCTTGACAAAAATATCCAGTGAATAATTCCTCTTGAGGTAGAACTAAAACAAATCAAGGTTAAGTTTAAAAAATGTACACTTGAAAAAACAAACAAACAAAAAATGAACCAAACAACAACACAACCAAAAGCAAAATTCAATTTAGCCTCATGTTTTTCCTGAAATGCCTCCCTTTTGACCTTGAGTTCTAACCTGTTAAGGAAACAGATTTAAAATAGTCTCAGTTTATCAGGGAAGTGGAGTAAAAAGAGTGTGTTGATGTTTACTTTTTACAATCATATTCTACAACTGTTAAGTTTTTTTCCATTTTCTTACACTACCTCACATACCACACAAGCAATAGCAAAAACAATCACACAAAATGTCTTGCCTGATGGAGAACTGGCAGCCAAAAAAAAAAAAGTTTTCCTCTAATCTACCTATGTAATAATAAAATTAACTTTTTAAATTAGCTATTTAAAACTTTTTTCTACCAAAACTCCTGTCTTTTCAGGTCAGCTGAAAAGTTGCTCATCCATATATAATATTATTAAATACATGTAATTAATATACAAACTGTATAGCAAAATATACACAAAGTATGTAACATTAAAAGCAATCTCTCCAGAACATAATATTTGGTTCAAAGGGTCAAACTAGATAATGCCCAGATTATTGGTTTACTGTAACTTGTTTTCCCAGTAACTGAAGTTGAAATAGAAAGAAAAATACAACACTCCTGTCAGAAGAGTTAAGATTACTTAATCCACACATGTATACAATTTACAAGATAAATAGGAATTATGTACTATGCTTCAATTGGGTAGTTTCAGAAAGATGTAGTTTAAGAATGCATATGTAAAAGATTATTATATTATTCCCTATACAGTGGCAAACTTAGGTAAAAATCTAGCTAAACCCTTATGTGAGCACAGGTAGGAATTTTTTTTTTTTAATTAAAAAATTAGAAAATTAAAAAAAAAATTCAATTAACAGCCACCATGTAGTTCTAGCAAACTAAAACTCCAAGCATTAGACAGGCTGCAGAAACCACAGGAAAATTACTTTACTCTCTCAGATTGCACAGTAGGAGTGACAGAAGTGTGGCCATTACTACACCACGCAGTGTAACATCAGGGTCTTTCCCGCAAGAACCAGGAGGATGAATTAAGGACCTCCACAGTACATAATCTTCTCCTCTACACTTTGTGCTAAAATTTTTAAGGCAGAAGAGGTGAACCACACAGGTTTACTTCTTGACTACATCTATGAGGCACTGTAAATCACTGTAACAGATAATAAGCTAGATAACAGAAGCAAGTTATAGCACTTCACACATGTAAACTTTGCTTAAAATTTCATATATTTTTCTGTGGCAAATACCCAAAACTAAGTAGATAGTGCATACAACACTAATGTAGTTTTAAAAACCATTCTACTAGGATCACTTACTGCCCCCCCCCCTTTTTTTTTAACGTCTGAATTGCTCTCAAAGTTAAAGTCTGCTATGCAAAGTAGCAAAGCATACTGGCTAAATTACAGATTTGTTCAAAATTACTACACTTGTTGCCATAAAGCAGTCTTTGGAAGTTCATGTCCCGTGTCATGCTGTTTTTATATTAGAGCAAACAGATATTACATATTGAAGAAATGGATAGTGAAGGTCTGATTATAAACAACAGGATTGTTCTTGTGCAGAGATTTCCATTACAGGAATGGCACTTTCTCTGGCAGAATCTGCTTAACATACACTTCATTGACCTCTCAGGAATAACTCACCTACTATGCCCGAAAACCTCAACTTTTCATAGCCTAAAAGCTTTTCACTTTGTTTTCATTTTAAATAAATCACACTTCAAAATATGTAATTTACCTGGTTGATCTACTGAAGGCTGAGACCGCGTTTGATAACGTACTGATAAAGAACTAGAACAAAGTCCAGAAGGGAGGAAAAACAGTCCATCCACTATCCCATCAATTACAGCCTGCAAGTTTGGATCCACATTGGGACGAAGCTGAGATAAGAATTCCACTGCACCGATTCCAATCAGTTTCTGGGCAGCAGGTGGATGCTACATTAAGACAAAAAACTGACAAAGTTAGCCTGAAGAGTCTCAAGGTCTCTTGAACTTGGGGGGGTGGGGCAGGGGGGGCAAGCGGTGAGGAAAGGAAAGAACCCAAATCAAAACAAGTTAGATTTCACCTTTGTTTAGGCCATCCATCAGTTTCAAGGATGGGATTTTAGTGATTAAAACAAAAGAATGTATTATGAGATCTCTGAAATTTCTGCAATGTTTTCCTAACATTTTTAAGATAAGCTGCACCATTGTTCAAATATCCACTTTTCAGGAACAGTGCACGTGTTTAGCTGCAAATCATGTCCCAAAGAAGAAATTAAACTCTACATGAGAAACTGAAGAAGCAGAGGAACTAAAGAAGAAACCCAGAAAATAGTATTTTTTTCTGCTATCCCTATGACCAATTGCAAGTCACTCAAATTCTTTTAATTTCTGTTTACACACAGTGGCTTTATTATTCATGCCTTTGCAAAACACTCTAAATTCTCATTTCATGGAGCTACAAAACCAAATAATAACCAGTTTTATTCAGCGTTAGCATTCTAAAGATGTATAGTTTATATATAAATAAATGTTAGTATGTCATACCTTGATCAAATTGTTCACAAAATTTAGTACTTCCTCTTTCATTGGTACGACTGGAAAATTGAACCACTCCAAAAGATTAAGGAAAAGCAGTTTTTCATGGACCAGATCGGCATACGAAATCAAGTTATGATCTAACTTAAGCAGAATAGTCTTCAGAGATCGTTCTCTTATCTCTGCCAGTTCGTGACCTGCCCCAAAAAAAGTATTAAAAAAACCATAAAATCATCTGACATAACTTAATTCTTATTTAGTCTTATTTGGACAACCAGAATGCTGTCAAAGATCCGTGAAAAATGCTAGCTTTTATGTTGTCAGTATTATGCTTACCAGGAAAAAAAGTATGATTGCGCTCGCCAGCAGTAAGCTGGTAAAAGTGTGAAATATTTAAAAATACACTGATACAATCTGGTGCCAAATGTAAAACAAGAGGATGGCCTTTTTCTTCAAGCCTACAACGAAATTCTGAAAACCTCCACCAGAACAGATCGCGGGTACCGAAAGCTGCCTCAGACTCACAAATTGGACAAAAATCTACCCAAGCCCACGGAATCGGAAGGCACCACAGCCGAGGTGGGAA
>NW_010536966.1:70566-73231 GCF_000687285.1 Phaethon lepturus | reverse complement strand
CTCTTGCCTTCAGCGTTACCTTTGTGCAGACCGTTTTGCTGTAGCTTATTGATATAAAAATGCTGCTCAAGGTGAATTGGATTTTTAATGGAATTAATTGCTCCTTTACATTTTAGATGTATCTTTGTCCATCTGTCTTTGGCATGCTAAGAAAAGTTTCAGTGACTAGCCACGACAACAAATAATCAAATTACTTACAGAAAGATTGGAAAACTGAAGTCAAATACAGGGCGCGACTGTCACTGCTACTTGGAATAGGGTATGTATTTTCTTCACCCAGTTTTTTAATTAATAAAAACTAGTGCTCGTTTGTGTTATTCTCGATGTTTCACAAGTTACCACGATCACTCCAGCACTTGTAATCATCTTGTACTCATCTGACTTTCACCATGGCTTATACTAGAGGGTAGGAAAAAAATACCTTTTCATCCTAGAAATGACCGAGTGCAACAGACCAAGGTAGTGTCGTGAAAATATCTGCAGTAGAATTCCAACGCCTCTGTTCCACCAGAAATCTATCATGGAGAAACAACATGGGGGTAAGACATCAGTGTACATCTACCTGCTCAAGTAGCTGACGTAGCCGGTGAAGCTGAGACTCCAGTTGTTTATTGTGATCTTCCAATATTTGCATCCTTGCTTCTAGGCGACCTTTATGTTGCCTCAGGAGTTTAGCTTCAGCAATGAGCTCGGCATCTTCAGAAGCATGATGAGGTGTCACAACGGACTCAGGAGGTGATGCGAGAGGGTTTATTCCTCTCCGAAGATGTTGCTCCTTTAATTGCTCATATTCTATCTGTAGACTCCTGGTATATTGAAAAGATGAGGAGACTTAATCAAGCAAGTGAAAATAAAAGACATCCTTAGATCAAATTATGTTATTATCACCTCCAACTACAGAACACAAGTAGCTCGCATGAAGACAATGTCTTGACTTGTAGTTTATGGGGAAAAAACATAAAACAATGGAGTAGAGGTGAAACTAAGGTATTTTATCCCAGAGCCACCCTCTTCTATCTAACAGAGTCAGGTTGTGCATGACCTGTGCCTTGATTGATTTTTTTTTTTTCCCCTCCCCTAAAATCATGACTCTTAGGTCCATCTCTTCTCATCTCCAACAACTACACATAGCCCATGCATGGCTGTGACAATTCAGACACCAGGTAGGACGATTATGAGACCTTTGCTCTTCCTCAAGGTCAGCAATGATGCGCTCCAGCTCTCCTCGCTCTTCCTTTTCCACTGACTTGAGTATCTGAGCAGGACTCTGTGGTTGACTCACAGGTGACTCTCCTCCCAGCGTCTGACAATACTGCTGGATAAGGGCATGCTCATCCTCTCTAGAGCAACAAAACAACATGGATAGAGACGGAGCAGTAAAACATTTATTATGATATGTGAGCAAACAGATTTGTGAAGCTGAGGGTTTTCTTTTTTTGTATTTGAAAAAGGACTAAGAGAGCAGGAAATAAGCCTGCAAGAATCTAGTAGGTAAGTGTCAGATGTGTGTCTCAGCAATTTGTATTAAAATTTTTATGAGTTGTTTCTAAAAAACATACTGCAAAGAAGCATATAAACATACAGTGCACAGGAGAAAGAAGATTGATCTGTGGTAGTGTAAAAGATCAGTTTAACATAACCAATGCTGCCAGTGGTTTGAAAGGAAATAGTGAAAGCAAGAATCTGAGATAATATAAACCAAAAATTACTGATTTGAAATGCCTTAAAAATAAATAAAACCAAACAAGCTATCTGACAGTTCCCTTTTTTTTTGACCATAAATAGGTGACATTTTTAATATTCTTTAGGATATAGTTTTGGTGTGCTCAATTTACCTAATAACATTAGAGAAAAAAAAATCCCCCTAGAATTATTCCAGAAGTCAGAGTAATGAATCATCAAGTATCTAGCTAACACTGTGCACTGCACAAAGGGATTGACAATGCTGCAAAACTAATGCTATAGGTTTTAAATTAGCACTATATTTCCAGGTTTTTTTTCCTTGTTTTGATATATACATGCAATACCTTGAAACTCTTTGAGGGTAGCAGATCTCCTCCTCCTTACAGATTCAGGGGTAGAAATAAACTATAACACTGTCCTCCTCCTGACTCACATAGAACTTATCTTCTGGTAAGGATATACAGCCTGACACTTTCAATTATGCTATAATGTCCAAATGAGTTTGCTTTTGTATAGGAGTGCCTTTCTTCCCCAGTTGCTGGCTTTTCTCCAAAAGTAAAGTCAGATGGATAGAAAGTGAAGGATACCATGTCCTAAAAATAGTTCACTCGCTTGCTTACTGAAGAAGAGTAAATCAGCAGCAGAAAAACATATTCATGCTTTTAAGAGAGAAATTGCTGCAGCAGTATGAATGCTGAAGAAAACCCTCCTTAAATTCTCTTCTTTGCTTGACTACAAAACAGAGACTTTACTTCACAGTACCAGTTCTGTAGTGACAGAAATAAATAATATCTATATTTTATCTATAAACAAACTCATGTACAAGTAAAACACACCAGGTGTTTTACAGGTCATGCACATGGATTGTTTTTTTTCCTCAGAAAAAGATTCAAACTCTTGGGGTAAAGGCAGCAAATGTACATGACAGGAACAAATGAGAGTTGCAAACATACTGTTTGTGTAATGGAAGACCCTATTTTAT
>NW_010536966.1:44731-70535 GCF_000687285.1 Phaethon lepturus | reverse complement strand
TGCTGAACCAAGATTTTTTGGTAGCTCAAAACATCAATACCCATTTAAAAGCATCACCAGTATTAGGAGTGAGCCAAAATAACCACAGATTTAAAAAAAACTGATTCTTGGTGTGAGTCTCCTAGAAAAGCACTTCTATCATGCAGCAAAGTGATCTGGTTCTTGTAGTACTGCTTAGGACAACCTTTCTCCTGAATACCAATTCTTTGGTAGAACAACACGGAACTATTTCCGCTCAAGGATAACTATTCACTATCTACGAAAGCTATCACGTGGTCTTCCATTTTCCAACTTGTCAGTAAGATTTGAAAATCTAGACTATCACAAACAAATGCGCATCAAGCAACAGTATCCATAAAAACCCCAACGCAACCCCCAAAAAATGTATAGCCTGTGACAACAGTTCAATCCACTTTAAAAGTTCCACCTAAGTTCATTTATGATATAAAGGTTAAAAACAGTCAGGTATGAAAACATCCTTCCACAGAGCTCTGGTTGCGTCTCACTTTCCTTCTGGTTGTGTCTCACTTTCCTTCGGCCTATCTTTTGTGATTAACTGCTGGTCTGCAGAAAGTGTATACATAAAATTGAAAAAGGAACCTAATTAGTAAGTTCTTCTGCTTTTAACAATGAGTCAAAAGTTTAAAGAAAATAATATACATCCACTTCTTTCCTGTCTGTCTTGGCTGTAGTCAGTACTATACTTATGAGCAGAAATTACAATATTGATCTTCCCATGCAACTGAATAAATATAATAATTTTTTCATTCAATACAGCTATATAATTAAAATATAATTGGGATTGCATGTGCATTTAAGTCCCTCAAAAATATAGGGGATATCTGACAGTATTAGCTGAAAAAGAAACAGAACAGTGCTCAGTTTTTTTCCTTACCTACAGAAGAAAGCCTCTTAACTCCTTTCTCTGCTTCACTACTTAGGTGATCTCAGGGACACCCATCATCACTTCCTTTGTTATTTTGCATTAGTTTAGTTAAAACTAAAGTAAATGTTAGTGCAGTTAACGAAGTTTGGATCAGGTCCTGATATGATAATGAAAACCTCACGGTTCTTCTCAACCCTTTAACCATCTCGATAAAAAACCCCCACCCCTTATAACTAAATTTTTGCCAAAGTGATGTAACCCCTTTTGGGCTTCAAACTCTGCAGGATATAGCAGGGCTCCTACAGCCCTGCAAAACGTGCGGAATCCCCTCCCTGCGACCGAAGCGGCTGCACTAAGCCGGGGAGCGCTGGCGATGCAACGTCACGTCTTCAGCGCGCACAGAAACGGAGTGTTAAAGCAGACTAGAGAAAGAACACACCTTTATCATCCAGGTTTCAAAACACCGTTGACATATTAATTTAAATGATACAGTGTAACTACACATACAGCCTTCTTTTGTGCAGGGGTGTTGGTGTTGTCAGGAAAAGTTCACACAATCAAGTATTTTAATCTGGTTATTCTAATTAGGCATCAAAAAGCTGCTGTCTACATTTTAAGATGATGAATTAGTTTATAAACAACTATGCAGGTCATCTGAAATGGATTTTTTTTAAATAGGGCTCTGTAAAGATGGATTTATTATAGTTATTTGAATTTATTAAATCTGAAACTCTGTCAAGACTTTACATTAGGTGTAACCTCTTTTTTTAATGAAACTTATAAACCAATTAAAGAAAGAGTTTACTCAGTAAATGCTTAGATGCTTTTGTCCGTTTTGTGGTCCAGTAGATGAGATTAACACAGCTAAATACAAATTGTTCAAGAAGGATTCCAGGTAATTTTATAGTTTGGACTCCCAGTTATTGAGTCCAGAGAAAAGTTCATTTCCCTCCTCTCTCACTGCTTCAGAGTCTCAGTCTCTGCTCAGGACAGACTGTGAATATTGAGCTACCTTTTTTTACAGATCACACCTTGCAGCTGACAGCAGGCTTTTTCACACGCTGGAGGAAGAGCCTGATAAAAGAGGTCTTCTGAAGGAAAAGTCTGTTTGTACCATGCGTTCCACCTCTGGTCTGTCTTGCAAAATAACCAGTTCAAAAAACCTGAACCTTGAACCTTCACCAGCAAACCTCACGACTGTAATTAAGACAGATTCATTAATAGCACAGGAGTCCCAGGGCAGGGCTTCACAGTGACCTACAATGTAAGGGAGAGACACTCTCAAACACTTTATTTTGAGAATCTGGGACTCTCTTCTGCAGAATTCGTTGGAGCTGGCAATCAGCAACCAAAATAAAAACACAACATCAAAATAAATTTGTCATCCTTTCTTGGTGGTCATTCTATTGAAGACCCTGCGTGTTTTGAAGAAAAGCTAGAAGTACACAAAGTCCTTCCAAGAGACTGCCGTTCCTTTTCAGCATTTCACCACAGTAGAATGCAGTAAAAATGACATCCCAGGAGGTCAGGCTTGAAAGTAGTGCATCTCAAAGGAAAAGAACACCCCAAGAAGAAAACTCGGGGAAAATGGCCTTTGAAATATCCTATTCTCTTTCTGGATATATATTTTCAAGAGGTCTATTCCAAAACATGCATTATGCATGGAGGAGCAAGAGGCAAATGATGTTGCATATAACTTCCCTTGCATCAAGACTACACTGTGGAAAGAAAAATCCAGATTTCCTGACAGTCACTTGTCATCAGTGTATTATTTTATCTGATAAAGAAAACTACTTGTTAAATTAGATTTCAGATAGTAAGATGTGGGTATGTGATCCTCCTCCACTGATCATTTTAATTTTTCATGTGGCTCTCATACTGAGTGCCATGTATTCTAATCCAAATCCAATAAACCTTGACCTATTGACACTATGAGAAATATTAGAATAAGGTTCCAGAAGGTACTCCAAAATGCTCTGTCTTTAACCTACTTCTTGTTCTCCTAATTTTGTCATCACATGGAACTAATTTTCATTGTGACAAGATGCCTTTTAACCACTTACATCATGTGAAAGTATTCATGTGCTACATACCGGAGCTCCAGTTTGACTTATGACACACTGAGTGGCCTTCACTGCGTGTTCCTACTCCTGCACCTGCGTGCACAGCTGTCTAATAAATAAAATTTCAGATATGTTCCAACTCTGCCTTCATCTGAGTGTGAAGTGGGACCAACAGTGCTGAAGACATGAAGATGACTGGTAGTAAAGGCATTAATCAGAAAACAGCTATTAAACATTCACATTTATATAGAAATTATTTATTCTATGTCCAGTGCACTTCAGTATGGGCTAATAGGATAGTTTGTTCATTAGAGGAATAAGAGGGTAACATCCTTGTCCTATTTTTTCTAACAATGTTTTTTGTCTTTTCATTCTCCTACATAATGATTTCTCAAATTGTGAGGCACAGCTTTCTGTTCGGGGCACTATTTATCAGTCTTTGTTACAGTCTTCATTTTTCCCTTATGCTCATCTTCACTTGTGGAGGGACCAGTCTGCTTTTAAGATATAGATGTTTTTGAATGAATTAAAGCCAAAGAAAATTCATCACAACAGTCTAGCTTAAATATTTAGAACCCCTAATATCTGGAGAAGACAACATGAAGGAAAAACATTTGTATTCAGTGTATTTATATCAGAAAACTCATGCATGAGAGAATTAGAATGTTTGTTCAGAAGCTGGACATACTACAGTAGAGACTATGACTTTTTTTTTTGCTATCTACAAATATTTTTCCAGTTGAGGAAAATGTGGTTTTTAAAGGAATTCACATATCCTTAGGGGAGCAGAGAGTTAGAAAAGCTTAGTTAGGGAGAAGTCATAATGACATTCAAGACAACAGGCTAGTTAAAACCCAAGAAATTTCTTTGAAAAATGTTTTCTTAATCAAATGGCATATTGCAGAACATTGCTGCAAAGAAACTCATGATGTGTAACTGATGGCAGAAGTTCCCTTCTTGTCATTCAAATATAGAAGAGCTCTTGCACATACTCTTTGGAGCATGAAGAGTGTTAAAAGTATTGTTGATGAACTTGTTAACCTGACAAGACCGAAGCAGTAACTTTACAATATTAAGTGCAACTATGCCTCTCTTCTAGCTTCACAGTAAGCTGAAAGACTCTTGAGGACCGATAAAAATAAGATCACAGAACAGGACTCCAATTACAAGAAGCAGAGAATTTGATTTCCAAACCAGTGATCATCTCCTGAAGGTTTGACACAATACCAGAAGAAAATGAGATTTTACTCAGATAGGTTTACAGTAGGGGCATCTGAGCTGAAAAAGTATGCATCCAAATTTCAAATTGCTCCTTCAAATTCAGTCTACAAAGAATAATTACACCACACCAATTTCTACGTCAAACTGTGTTTAAACAATAAGAATAGAGCTGAACTACAAGCCTAAACTCCCAGTGTTCCAGCTGTAGGTGACTTATGATCCAAACTGGGATCCAAACTTCATAGCTGTGTAGCTCCCTGTAATAGTTTAACTCCAAACTTTAAACCACAGCTCTTCAGAATTTTGTGAGTACTCCAGTATGTACCATAAGGAAAGCATGCATTATTATCTGCAAATAAAACAGAAGGTGCCATTCGGTACAAAAGTTACTTTCTTGTCCTCCCTGGCCTCTAAATCCCCGGATATTTTGTTTGACTAGCAGTCCCCTTTTGACAACAGAGCTGAGACCCAAATTCAGAAGTTCTTTTCACATGTTGGTACAGAAGTTCACCACATTCATCCTTTTTCTTAAAATAAAGGTAATTTTTATAGGTGAACAGGGAAATTGCATTAAAATCAACAGCTAATTTGCCAGTAAAAATTAAGTACATACACCCCCTTTTACCGTTGGGATGGAAGGTTGTTTGGTCTTTGTATATAAGTAGACTCATTAATTGCAAAATAAACAACTCTATCAAGTATAAGAGCATTTAGCTGCTTTCAAGTTTTCAGCTTTCCCTGCCAAGTGACAGTATGTTTGCTCTTTTTCTTTTCATTCTTTTTTTTTTCCTTGAAGGGAAATCAAAAGGGAATAGTTTGGCTGCATTTCTGTCCTTGGTGAGCCTACCAATGACAGAAAAACATGAAAACAGTTCCATATGAAAAAAGTTTTATTAGTTATGTAAATAGAGTTAATTAAGCAAGAAACAGGAAACGTTTAAAGGTGATCGTAAGTGCTTCTCTGAAGCAAAACATTTTAAATCGCAAGTTGTTAGTATATTCATAAGTAGAATAATTTCATGATTAGATTTTAAAACAGTAAATGAAAATATTACTGTGAAAAATGCATTTCCTAACTAAACCTGAACAAGAACAATTTCTGTTTCCTGATGATATCCATTAATAACTTAAAAGAGGCAGAGTCCTACTACACTGATTTGATGAACAAAACTGATGATACAGTGAGGTTAAAGCATTCACGTATTTTTACACTGAGAAAAATCATATTTAATTAATGAGTAATTTAAGGGGTTCTATGCTTTCCAGGTTCATCAATGCATTTTAATGAAGGCTTTTACAATAAAAGTGACAGATAATTTGAAAAAGAAAATGGCACTGATAAAATTAATGTGGGACTGTGTTTATATCCCCAAGTACAAACAGATGGATCAGCAGTCGCCAAACTGAAATCTAAGCAAGAAGTAGCAACACTGTTCTGGCTCTGCAGAAACTTCAATATAGATTTTTTTTTTTTTTTCAATGAGAAAATTGTCCTGGGAGTTTGCACAAGCTATCGACCTACTCCATTGTCCACTTTGACATAGAAGGATTTCTTTTCTAATCTGATAAAAGCAGAAAAGGAATACAAACTAGAACCTATGGAGTTGTGAGTTTTTTCCAGTTGTAAGAAATATCTTCCATTTTGAAGCAGAATGGATGACAAATTTAGAGTTCCCTTACATTACCAAGTGAACATCACCAATTTCTACAACTGGTGCTTGAAATAATGAAATTTATCCAAGCATCCTTAGTGTCATACTTATTAGCTACTTTCCCTGGCACTAAATCCCGTGTTACAACTTATACAGACTGTACCATGCAGCTATAACCAACGTTCCTGGCAGCCTTGGCGAGTGTGAGTTACTTACACGCTTCCTGTGGTGGAGCTACTGTCCGTCAGGAAGGAGCCGTTGGTCCTTTCCATCTGGGCGAGCCTGAAAGGCAGGGAAAGACCACGACTTTCAGAGAACATGCACAATTTAAACAGGGGAACTGTGAAGATCAATTCTACTTAAAAACAGCTCAGATATGGCAATCATGGTACACAGAAATAGGAATAAAGTCCTAGATTTTGTGACAGAAACCTATAACCCAGAGGCCTTTTATGAGAAACTTGTGCTATGATTAATGACTTCTACTTGCCAAGCAACAACGAAAAAGTATATTTTCTATCTCTAGTATAATTATCATTAGCACCACCACAATTCTCATGGTAAAATTAGTTAAAGAGATGTTTTTGCAGATGGTTTTCTTTTTGAATTTTATAAAGCTGGACTACCAAAAGAGGATGAATACTGTTTAAATATAGCACATTCAATGTTTGAAATTATGCTTGGCAAATAAAATCACACTGTGGACAGACAAGTCCTGGAAAACAACACAAAAAAACAGTGTAATTACAGGGAGTCATGGCCTGTGGTTCTCATTTAAATGGACTGGATTATTATACTGTACATATAAGGCCATACTGCTCTAAAATTGCAGCAGAAATTTTCTGTCTATTTTCTAGGAGAGATACACTTTATCTCTACATAAGACACGTGTGAAAATCTGGGAATGCTCAATGCTGTTGCAAATACGCTGGACTGCACCAAACAACAGCTATTCCCTTTACTATAACGGTATCTTAATTTCACATATATTTTTGCAAGTGTGTTATGCATTATTACAGACATCTTCAAACTTCTTTTTAAAAGCAGAGTGCAAGGCCCTAAAAAAAAGGGAACTCTGGTGTCTTCTTCTATCATGGAGCAAGCTTGCCCATCTGTATATTTGTTAGTATTCCTCAGGGTTGAAGGAGGATAAACAAAAGCACACAGAGGATGAAGTTGTCTTGATCATCTTGTCTCACCATGGCTGGGGTAGGACAGTGTGCTCCAACACTTCCCCTGAAGGGAAGGACAAGCTCCTAAGTGACTAGAGACATTCAGATCATCTCTGCTCTGGGCATCTCAACCAGATCTAGTTCATGGTGAGTAACAGGAGTGAGTTAGATGCTTACAAGTCACCTTTGTAATGCTGCTTAGCTCAGCATTTTTAAGTCTTTGCTGAAACATAATTTTCAAAATTAATCTTCATAGACCCTTTGTCAATGGGAAAGTAATACAAAACAGGTATTTTTCAGAGAGGAGGGCCTGCCCTGAATCTCTTAGTAAGTGAGTAATAGCTATCCTGTCTTACAAACACAGATTCCACCATGATCATCACGTTTTCAATCTCCATCATTTAGTGAGGATTTGCTTGGAAGAGCATGTGGAGCCAGCTCATGGAGCAGAGGGAGACAGGGAAGGCACTCTCAGAGTTGCAAAGAACCTTCAAGGCAGGATACAAACTGAAAGCTGAGAAAGGGAATTAGAAGCAACTCAGAGGTGACACAGCACAGCGGAACGGGGAGACGGTACTTGACTGCAGGTAGGGGAGGGACTTTGTTAATAGAAAACTGAGCGCTAGGTGTATTTCAATCAGTGACAATAAAGGTTTTAAGCCTTAATATACTGTTTCTGCTGGGCACAGTCTTATTAAGGAAGCCCTGGTAATATTTCTTCAAAGCAGCTTAGCTGAAAAGGTCAAGACAACAAAAATAATTTACTAGTTTATATGTTAAATATGCATAATAACAGATCCAACTAGAAAGCACACAATAACATATATGAAATATACAGATGGAGTTATGTCTTCATTTTTTAGATTTTATTACTAGAGGGGAAAAAACATCTTGAGTAGCTTTAGATAGTTAACATATAGTAATTAGTATTTTTTAAGCTTGTGGTTTTGTTAACCAACTTCTGCACAGAGCAGGTACAGATTTAGCTTTGTATCCTTGAAAGAGATACACGGTCCACTTTCATCCTCCTTCAGCAAGTCTAATCCACAGCAGAACTGGTAAGAGCTGAGGGGGAGGAGAGGGAAAACAGGTATTGCACCTGGGATCTCCCGTGATCCTTAAGGGGGGTGCAGAGTTTTGCTTCATCTGGGCCCAGAAAGCCACAGCCTTCTGGCACCACAGGCTGAAGAAAAAACATAGGGAGACAGAAAATTCTCTCATCTTTCTAGAGAAGTCTAATTTCTTTCCTCTTGCCTAATTTGTAGCCCCATCCATGGCTTTCAATTGGTTACAGCATAGCTTAAGTTATAGATTCAAAAGAATATTGGGTGATTTAAATGAATTACATGAAAAGCACTACAACTTTGCCCTTGACAATGTACAACGCTACTTATGAAGGATGACAATATTCATTGTTGGGGGGGGAAATGTGGAGGCTGACAGTAGGTAGCCCTTCAGGGTTAGTTTCTTCTCCATTTTTCCCCTGCTGCAAACATCATCTGTTGGGTATCCTAGGTATTTAACAAACTGTTTTGAAGCTTTCTTATGGTTCCCATAAGAAAGAATTCAGTTATCTTAAACATGAGCTCTGAATTTTTATTCAAAAAGCCATAAAAGTTAACATTGTTTATTAGTTGTGGAGATCAGATACAACAATAAAACCACTGAAAGCAAAACGAAGTCAGTTCTCATGGTAATATGGATCAATTTCTTTTTTTGCCTAAAAGTTGAGTGTCGTTACTTGTTTTTCAGAGGGTACTTCTGGTTAGGACTTAACTGTCACCAGCTCTGAATGCACAGAAGAGAGTTCAACAAAACACATAAGCACTGAGATGGACTTTGCAGAATAGACATTTTATCATGAAAGGACTAGGGTGATCCCATAAAATCCAGAACACAAAACATTTGTAATTATTATATCCTTTGCTAAAAGTCAATGGTAATGGATAGTGTCAACCTATCATAGAAGAAGATGAAAACCTAGGTCTAAAATCCTACAGGGAAAAATTATATATCCAACAAGTTCAGTTTATTTCCAAAGGTAAAAAATGAAGAAACAAAAGAAAACCAGCACATTTTAGAAATAATGGACAGTAATTCTGCAACAGTTTCCATTCTGCACGGCAGACGGCAGATTTAATACATCTCCTTTACATTTAATATGACTGTATTCAGAAGCTGATGATTTAAAAACATTTGACTTCCTTCTGGGTACAGAGAATTATATCTTTCTAATAAATGACATCCAGTAGAGTACACTAAAATCTGCAGCAATCAATCACAAAATGCAGTGTACTGGTGAGAAACTGTGTGTCTCTTACCTAGTAGCATACTGCTCTATCCTGGAGTGTGTGTCGTCGTGAAACAGCTGTGGAGACTGGGAAGGACTAGTTTAAAAAACAAACAATTAAAAAATGAGTGGTGTCTAAAGAAATTCATCATATAGACAACATTATTTTAAAAGTAGGTTAGACTGATGACAAATAAGTACATTCACAATATTGCCGTGGGGGTTATTGCTTTGGGTCGGCCATGCCCTATAGCTCATGCACATCAGATTAGCAGCAACTGAGCTAAAAGAAAACCAGCACACTAAGCTTTCCAGACAAAGGGGTTCTGCATACTCACTCATACTGCTCTGGCCACATACTGATGAGAGTGATAGGACTGTAAGGAAGACAAAAAAAAAAAAGAAAAAAAGAGAGAAAGAAAGAAAGAAACTATGAAACAAAAACTTTAGTGCCATTTAAGCAAGAGAAAGCTGTAGAAACACAAAATATTTTAACCAGCAATCCACCCAGATTATTTGAATCAGCGACAATTGATGTAGAAAAGAGACAGCAACAGATACTGCTGTGTATCATGAAGAGACAGGAGACTGACTTACATACTTCATTTTGTTAAATAAAAATCAATTAAAAAAACCCCCACCAAATCAGTATTATTGATTGAACTGCAGTTTGCAAACCATAATCAGCTCATTTAAATTCTGCTCAAGTACAGCAACCTTCCCGTACAGGAAGGGGCCCTACAAGAAAGCTGGAGAGGGACTTTTTACAAGGGCATGTAGGGATAGGACAAGGGGTAATGGCTTTAAACTGGAAGAAGGTAGATTTAGATTAGATATAAGGAAAGTATTCTTCAGTATGAGGGTGGTGAGGCCCTGGAACAGGTTGCCCAGAGAAGCTGTGGATGCCCCATTCCCGGCAGTGCTCAAGGCCAGGGTGGGGCTTTGAGCAACACGGGAAGGTGTCCCTGCCCATGGCAGGGGGGTTGGAACTAGATGATCTTTAAGGTCCCTTCTAACCCAAATCATCTTGTGATTCTATTAAAAAAAACACCACTGACAACAAAAAACCCACCATAAATCAAAGTTATCAATGCTTATATTCCTATTGCATAAAAATAATCAGAGGTAAATACATATTGTATTACATTCTGACACTTGGGTAACTATTTAGGATTTTTTTATTTTTAAATTTCTTTTATTTAAAGGAACATGTTACTGAGGTTTGTCACCTGCAGGGAAAAGAACCAATACCAACAGTTTCCTCAGCATGATGATGGCATTTTATCTGTATATATGCCCCACATGACTGGACCAAGAGAATTTTATCCTGACCTGTCATCACACTTCTGACATTCCAATTTCTGGCACCATTCTCAAAATTTCATCACATCAAAGCAGCCTTGCTTTCCTGTGTTGGTGACTTTTTTTTTTTTTTTTACATACACACCAGTTGAAGGCTGCCTTGATGAGTAACACTTTACATCTGAATGTGTATTGCTTCCTTAGAAGCCAGGCCATCAATAATGCCAGTTTTCAGATTACTTCCTCCTGTTCCTTAAAACGCTAATGAGCAGGTTTTGTTTATTTATTGTAAATAAAATGCACAGTCCTCCGGTCATGAAAACAAAGCGTGGACAATGTCACTGGGCTGTTGCATGCAAGCAGAGTATAGATGCTGAAGCTTCACGTTTGCTGCTGCTGCTAAGTGGTGCTGGGTTCGGACGATACAGTAGTACCGCAGACTCCAGGACGTCAAGGAGAGTCAATCCACGAAACTACTTCTAGTGCCCTCTCAACACATCTTAATTTTACTTAAGAGTGTCCTTTGCTGACAACTAGCAAGTAAATAAAGTGGAGTATTTCTGCCAGCACTGTAAGTAATATTGTGGAGACACTGAGAGTGCTCTCTTTTATTAGGCCACCTATATTTCTGGAGCCTGTAGGAACCTAATTAGCTCAGAGATTTCTAACTCCAGGGACATTTGAGATAACCAAATAAGCACTGCAGTTCCAAAAGCCCAGTCTCCCTGAAGAGATATACTTTTATAGAATGTTCTCTGTTAAATCAGTCATTCGTCCCCAGCCCCCCTTACCTGCTGAAGTCCATGGCTTTATGATAAAATGCTTACATAAATCAAAGTATAAAATACGTTACTTTTTAAAAAACGGGCAAGATCTGCAAATAATGTGAAATAATTAATAGAAAATAATACAGCACAAGGCTCTACAACTACTGTTGATTATTTCTTGGGTTTCATTTTTTTGTTTTTAATGGAATAGGCCAGTGACCACCACAGGAGCAATTAGTCTGTAATCAAGCTTACGTCTCCAGGTTGTCACCCTCCAATACTGTTTGCACAGGTAGGTAGCCAAGTCGGGGATGCTTTGCAAAATACTTCTTTGACCGGAATTTGTTCTTCAGCACCTTCGTGAAGTCTCGTACATCCTCCCCAGATGTTGTCTTAAAAAGTTAAAAGAAATTAAATTGAAGATTACTAAATAGCATTGAGATAATAGTGCTGCTACTGTCCTGAAAAAGGATAGAAGGAAGAACTTTAAAATGCTAATGGTGTTAAAAATTGCCTTTTTAGTGTCCTAAAATATGGTACAATAATAACAGTAATGCATCTACAAATTCTTTTCTATTGGAAAAAACAGCGAGTCTTCAAATTCCCAGCAATAAATGCTTTGGATATACAAATTACTCCATACATTAAGGAAAAACTTAAACAGGTTCAAGTCTTAAGCTAAACATTTATAACCAGTCTTACAAAACACACAAATTTATTTGTTCAGTAAGAAAAAAAAAAAGGCAAATCCGCTTGCCAGATATAAGGGGATACTCTTAGCCGTTGAAAGCAATCTTGACAGTACGCTCATACACATGAAGCTTGTGATTCATCCCACAGAACAGAAAAACCTTGTAATGGCTCTGCTGAAAAAAATGCAGCTAACAGTAATGTCTTTGTTAAAAAAAAAAAAAAAAGCTAAAACAGCTAACACAAAGTGCCACAAAATACTCACTGCCTCCCGTTCTACACCTAAACTGGAAAACTTTATTAGTAGATGGGAGCAGCACGTGCTAAACCATTCTCTGCTGCAACGGCCGAGTTTTTCCTGAGCATTTTCTCAAGTTACCAGCTCTCTTCCTACAGATACGGATAAAAAAGCTGTATCATTCCAGAGTAAAAAAACAAAACAAAACAAACAAAAACCACAGATGAAGTGACAGCCATTGTACCTGCACTGTTCAAAGGCACAGTCAGGGTCAGGTCTGATAAGAACAATCAGTGCCTGAAGTAGCAAACTCATAGGCTGATTCAGTCACCTCCTTACTACCGTGGGAAAAGACTAGTTCAAAAATTAGCCACAAGATTCTGCAAGTCTAAATTTACAAGTTACAATCAGTAACTCCCAGCCCCAGCAGCTTCTTTTCTGGCCCTTCCAAAACTGAGAAGCGCTTAGTCCCATCTTTCACCCCCACATTGAATTAATTACGTTCTTTAGAACAGAATTAAAATTGATGCAACTGCTTTTTAAAAACAATTTAACTGGAAATAATCACAGCAATAATGGCAGCGCTGCTTTGGTAATGCTATTCAGTTAACTTCTGCTACAAGAGCAGGGATAACAAGCAAAACACGCAGGCACAAAACGGCAACAAAGGTACCTGCAGGAAGAAACAACAGTATACGGTATGCTCTGAAGCGTATGTGCTACGGGCTGTACTGAGTACTTAAACAGAAGGGTCCCCATCACACGTAGCCGTTACTATTAAGCATTTCCTCTTGCAACTGCAGTAAAGAGAAGTGGCCATTCACCTCCTGCATTAGATGAAGATTTGCAACAGCTTCTACAGATTTCCAGCCCAAACCCTGTAACAAGCTACAGATTGTATTTCTGTACCCTCTGCTTTGGGAAGAGCCAGTTAACATGAAAGGGCGCCAAAGCGGATGGGTGTCGAGATGGAAAACAGGGTGAAACACTTTTCAGTTTTTAATTTTTTTCCATGACACACTACAAAGAGTCCTAGAAGCAGGTCAGGCAAACTATTCTCTGATTTTATTCTCTGTTGTCAAAGCGTAAAAATACTTCCCTATTCATGTATGTATAATATATGGAGTTACAAACTCCGTAACGCAGATCAGACAAGCGATAAAGATCATAGATAATCAAACTGATGTTGGTAAGAGTTTCTCACATCTGGCTTTTAACAAGTAACAACTAACCGAGCAAATCTGGCATTAAGAGGTGTTTGAACCCCTGAGTTTTAATACAGGTATGTTCAGGGAGGGCTTACAAAATAATTCTCGGAAAGCATCTGCTCCAATCAGTGCATTGTCGAAACAAAGGGCTGCTTGCTCTCACGCAACAGTAACTCCAGCAGATGGAACCCTGTCCCAAGGCCAAGGAATGAAAGTTTTAGTACCTACACATCGCAGAAGTAAATGTCTACTGAGCTGCCAAACTTCTCCTCTGGTGTATTCTTTATTTGGTATGACAGCCTGACCTCGTTCCTTGGGAAGACTAATCTGACTGTGTACTGGCTGAGGACAATAAACTCTCATCAGTGAAATTTGAGCAGATTTGGAAGAACTACTTTAATTTACACATAACTAACACGCAACTCTTAGAAGTATTTCTTGTATGTTTTTTTGCATATAACCACACTACACAATCCAAAATCATGCTAAAAGAGTTGCATGATAACATTTGATTTTCAAAAAAGAATAGCCAGGCACTGTTGTGTAGAATCTATCTACTAAATTAAAACCAACAGGTAGCTTGTGCACGCACTTACATCATGACATCTTGACTATTTCCACACAAGTCAATAGCGCAAATATTATGCTTTCAAACTCAAAAATCTCAGTTCTTAGAACAAGACAAAGTTCAGGAAGGAATGACTAAGATCCATAGCTGGCATGTGTAAGTAACTAAAAAAAAAAAAAAAGTAGCAGAAAGTCTCAAGGAGAAGATCTGTAACAACTGACAAACTGGCATTAGAACTCTGCAATATACCAGCCAGAAACAAATGGAGTTATAAGTCACAAACTAAACCCAGACAAAATTCCTCATAAACCAACACAAATTTAAGAAACCAGGATTTACATGGAAAGCAGTGGGAAAAACAGAGTAAGCCCAGACATGGTTTTCATATGTAGGTTAAAAAAACAGTTGGTATATATTTTTGATATATTAGAAATAGAACAAGTCTTTGCTGGTAAAAAGTACTACCAACAATGCAATAAACTTGTTGGAAAGTTCTAAATGAATTAATATATAATAAAAAATTATAATAAATAAACATAAATAAGACACATAATATGTGAACAAATAATATATAATAGTTCTAATATAGAAATAAATTTATTTATATTTATTTATCAATATTATCTTTTTTTCCAAAGAAAAATAATAAAGTGATAATGAAAGCCCAATCAATTTCCCATTCCTTTCACTGCACCTACCTATTTAAAAGGACTAGTCTGCACCTAAGTCATCATTCTCTTAATTACATTTCCTATATTACATCTAACACAAAACCGAAGAGCTGTTCTAATATACACCTAGAAACTGATTCCCAGAAGAGATATGAACCTCACTAATGAACACTGCCATTAATCCCAGCCAGACATTCATGACTTCTGAGGAAGCTGGAGAGAAATGTACACAGACATTCGACACACACAATAATCAAGCACGATCCAAGAAAATATATTTTGTTTAATAAGACATGCTCAGTGATGCAAAATTTACAGTATAAAAAAAAAAAAATCTATGTCGTATAAAAGGACTTTAGTTTATTCTTTAGTAGAAGCCCTAATAGATATACCTGAATTTGATACCATTTGATACTCTTCAAATGCTTTAATAAATTTTAAGGTTTGTTGTTTTTAAAAAAAAGCATTTCTACATCTCCATATTTTTATTTCTTGACATTTTATTTTTCTGTAACATTTGTTAGAATCTGTACCATAAGCCTGACTGTTCTTGATGGAAAACAAAATTTTTAGACCTACTTACGGTAACAGCTACAATATGTGCAGGTATGATGATAGCTGCATCTTAAAGCAGCTGTCAGCTAGGTAACACTGGAAGGCTGGGAAACTCCCCAGTGTAGGATGTGTGGTAAAGAGACAGAGACTTCATTCCTTTAGTTACTTTTCTAAAAATTGACACTTAAGAATGCAATTCATCAATAACTTGAACACTTGTTTAAGTGCATACATTCATTCCCATTCAGCAAAGCACCCACACTTTTTAAAAAGCATCTCTCATCTCTTGATAGAGGCATGAGATAAGATACCCCAAATATTAGGTTATTACATGTATAACAACTGTATTAAGGCTGTCCCGGCCACATCAGTGATGTTTGCACTGTGTGACATTGTGGCCTCACCACTGCCGAGTACAGGGGCACAATCACTTCCCTGCTCCTGCTGGCCACACTGGTTCTGACACAGGCCAGGACGCTGTTGGCCTCCTTGGCCACCTGGGCACACTGCCGGCTCATGTTCAGCCGGCTGTCAACCAGCACCCCCAGGTCCCTTTCCGCCGGGCAGCTCTCCAGCCACTCCTCCCCAAGCCTGTAGCGTTGCAGGGGGTTGTTGTGACCCAAGCGCAGGACCCGGCACTTGGCCTTATTAAACCTCATTCAGTTGATCTCGGCCCATCGATCCAGCCTGTCCTTTATAGCATTTTCTCACCAAGAGGAGAGATTGATTATAAATTGCGTATTTTAGTTTACTCCAATGAAATCAAGCTGTAATTTCAAGAGCAATTAGCTTACCTCAGAATTTAACAGAATTTAACACATTAAGTTGCAAAAGGGTAGCAGATCACATAAGCCAGCTATCTGAGCAACTGTGAGAGTGAGACCTGGGGGAAAGCACATTGCCCAGCTGCTAGATATCAAAGACTACCCTGACCAGACAGCTATTCTTTGCAAGGCAAAGAGTAATCTCTGAACTCCACAGCTGGAAGCAATGTTCTGCATGTGAAACAGCCAGATTCAACTGTTCTTGTTGTTTTCTTTCACCTTTCCCACAGAACAATCCCATTTTGATAACGGTGAAGCATCAGACTTGGTGCATTGATAACCGTGTCAAGATGAAACCACTGGCTTGTGTCAGTTGCTTATAAAACACTGAGGCTGCATAGTGTTCAGGAATGCATCTGTCTTCTCTGGATGTCAGTAGCAATTAGATTTTCAGATTATTTACTTACAGAAATCTTAATAGGCACCATTGCAGATAAGCTTTATTGTGCCTGGAAAAAAAATTCATTCTAGGATGAACTATCATTCAACCAACAATTTCTGACATCTTGCCTATCATGTTCTGAGCTCTTTCAGGGAAATGAAATTCTGGTCTCTTGGAAGGTGATGGTGCTAATCTTTGCTGTCATGATTTTGTACAGAAAAGCTACAAAAAAACAGTTCCCAAAATAAGGAGCTGTGCCAGGTGAGTGTAGTGGCACAGAACTACAAAAATCGATTATACTTTCATTGAGGTCAGGAAGTAAGACTACTTGTAATGAGAAAGTTTTCAGAACTGCTGATTTGATATTTGTACATTACTTCAGAAAACCTGCTTTTAAGATTTTATTGTGGAATGTAGGAGTTGTGAAATGGAAACAGTTCGGGGAAAGAGAATTGATGCAGTAACTGTTCCCATCTGAAATTCAAAGGACCCATTGGTACAGAAAGCCACATTAATATAACACAAGTACCACTACTGAAAGAATTTCCATTCCAAAAAAGCTAAAAATAAATCATGTAGGTACTTATGTAAGAATATTCCTGATTAGATGCTAGGAAAATCTTGCAAAATTTTTAGACATCTCTGTGTAAAATTCTACATTAAAAACCCTATTTCTCCATCTCTGAAGAGAAAGACTATCTAAAGGTGAAAAAATAACTACAATAACTCTTTCTACCACTTAGAGACAGTAATGTTTTGAGTTCCTTACCCCACCCATCTCTAAATCCCAAATGAAAGAAATAAGATGTAACCGAAGCCGTTCGCATTAATTTTTGCATTTCCAGCATCAAGAAAACTAAACTGAAAGCTAGGATGAATGCTAAATGGCATTACAGCTTAGGATGCAGTAACTACACATAACTATTTGGTGTAAATAGCCCTATTCTGAAATTATTAATCAATTCTCACCTGATGCAAATACTGTGAAACTCATTAAAACAGAGAATCATCCCCTTGCAAATTTGATTTTAACAACAGATTCCTTAAGCCATTCTCCAAATTATTTTAAGTGGAAGTAGCTGAGCTTCTGAGAATTCACTTCATACCCTAGACTGAACTGCTTATCTGAAGACAATTAAAAGGTCTTCTCTCCATCTGCAACTAAGCTCCAGCTTTATTAACCAGGGAAGCATTTTTTCGCTAATTATTGCTAGTATCGTTGATATTAATGTATAATATACATTAACAGTACAAACGGAAAGCTAGATTTTATTAACACGGTTTGATCAGTACATGTATTTATACTCCGCTTTGCAATACCATCCACAAAAGTAACATTTTAACATCAACAGCCTTTGAGTTTGTTGAAAAGGTAGAGTAGATGCACCCTTCCTGTTCAGGCTGTCTGTATCATAATATAACGGATTCTAAGGAATAATTCATTGGCCTTTGGTACCTTCTTTTTCTTTTTAATTCAAAGTCCCACCTTTATGCTATTTTTGGGGCATGACTCCATTTAAACAGATAAGCTATTCTACTAATTTACTGCAAAGAATTTTGCCATTCTTGACCATTACATTGCATTAAATGAGTAACAAATTAGCACACCAGAGTGCATTATTACACATATTAATAATAAGTAATACTGGATTCTTTTTGTGAAATCAATTCTTTATTCCTGACCTAATTCAGATAAGATTAGTTAAAATGGATTGCGGGTAGGTACTGACTATGAAAGTCAAACAGACATATAAGAAGTCTGTTCATACAATGGGTCATTTCTTCTTACAGAAATGGAGCTAGCAGAGTGTAGTTACAGGAAGACCCAAGAAAAACTGCAACTCCCATATTCAGCTTCCAAATTAATGGAGGGCAGTAGTGGACCTCTAATTTTATGCATCACCTAAATTATATGCCAGGTCTTTTGTTCTGCTCTACCTTAAACAGATCCAGTTTCCTTCCTTTACCTCCTATACACTTGGCCACCTTCACTCACTTTAATCAAGAATGTCATCTTATTCCCCCTTATTATCCCATAGTGGATTCAACTCATTCCTCATGTATTTCATGGAAAGAAAGAACCCTTGCCTTGGGTTACCTTATTTTGCACTTAATATTGCTTTAAGATTATATTATTTTTGCAGCAGGAACAGAAATCTTTGTTATGAAACAAGCCATCCCTAGTTCCAGGGACAGTGGGGATTTCCAGCCATTTCCAGAGTATGTTTTTCTGTACAACAGTCTTTACTTGTAAATGAAATTGCTCACAGTTACATAATGTGAATACGTCTAACGAGAACTGAAAATTTCTCTCAGATGTCAAATCTGCTGCTTCAGACAAAACCCAGAAGTCACCAGAAGAAATATACCATCCTGTTTTAGGGACAGTACCATACCCCATATTAGATGTAATCTGGTGCTTTCCCCTTCAACTTCCCAAAAAGTATTTGACTAATGCAATAGGAAGGGTATCTTATTATGTGCAGCAGCAACATTATCTATTTTGACATACCTTGTGCCTTCATTTCGGAATTTTCTGTATATTACAGACATTAACAAGGAACATTTCTGCTCCATTACTATGATATAAACTGAAGATGAAGTTGGAGAGAACTTTATAAGGAAAAAAAAAAAATCTAAGAAAATTATCTCTCAAACATGTTCAGACTGTTCTGGCTACGTTGGCTAAGAAGGCAAGTAAACAATCAGTGGTACGTATATTCTTTTATTGGCAAAAATTTTAACGTTTGGAAGGAAAATAAAACTCTTTAGAGTCACAGACTCGCAGACTGGCTGAGGTAGGAAGGAACCTCTAGAGGTTGCCTCGTGCAACCTCCCTGCTTAAGCAGGGCCATCCAGAACCACTTGTCAAGGACCATGTTCAGGCAGCAATTCAGTGTCTCCAACAGCCTCTCTGGGCAGCCCGTGCCAGTGCTCAGTCACCCCCGCAGTAAAAAAAAAAAAGTGTCCTGATGTTCAGAGGGAACCTCCTGTGTTTCAGTTTGTGCGCAGTGCCTCTTGCCCTGTCTCTTGGCACCACTGAAGAGAGCCTGGCTCCCTCTTCTCTGCACCCTCCTTTCAGGTATTTCTAGACATTGATAAGATCCCCCTCCCGAGCTCTCTCTTCTCCAGCCTGAACAGTCACAGCGCTCTCAGTCTTTTCTTATCGGAGAGATGCTCCAGGCTCTTAATCATCTTTGTGGCCCTTCACTGGACTCTCTCTAGTACGTCCATGTGTCTCATACTGGGGAGCCCAGAACTGAAGCCAGTACTCCAGGTATGGCCTCACCAGTGCTGAGTAGAGGGGAAGAATGACCTTGTTGGTGACCCTTCTCCTAATGCAGCCCACAATATCGTTAACCTTCTTTGTGGCAAGGACACAATGCTGGCTCATGGCCAACTTGGTGTCCACCGTAGCATTAAACGAATTGATAAAAAGTTCTGCTTTAACCATGTTGTGTCAAAAGCAACATATGTGATCATTGAAATCATTAAAAAAAAAAAATCCTGTTGTATAAATAAAATTAGCGACCCAGGCAATGCTATGAATTATGCCAAGGATATTTCTATGCCCAGGCAGCATTGCCCTGTCTCTTGGCACCACTGAAGAGAGCCTGGCTCCCTCTTCTCTGCACCCTCCTTTCAGGTATTTCTAGACATTGATAAGATCCCCCTCCCGAGCTCTCTCTTCTCCAGCCTGAACAGTCACAGCGCTCTCAGTCTTTTCTTATCGGAGAGATGCTCCAGGCTCTTAATCATCTTTGTGGCCCTTCACTGGACTCTCTCTAGTACGTCCATGTGTCTCATACTGGGGAGCCCAGAACTGAAGCCAGTACTCCAGGTATGGCCTCACCAGTGCTGAGTAGAGGGGAAGAATGACCTTGTTGGTGACCCTTCTCCTAATGCAGCCCACAATATCGTTAACCTTCTTTGTGGCAAGGACACAATGCTGGCTCATGGCCAACTTGGTGTCCACCGTAGCATTAAACGAATTGATAAAAAGTTCTGCTTTAACCATGTTGTGTCAAAAGCAACATATGTGATCATTGAAATCATTAAAAAAAAAAAATCCTGTTGTATAAATAAAATTAGCGACCCAGGCAATGCTATGAATTATGCCAAGGATATTTCTATGCCCAGGCAGCAGCACAGAATACCTTTTCATACATCTTCAGTTCCAAGAAGAAAATATTATATTGTATGTCAAGAAACATATCAGACCTCTAGCTACATCAGATAAAGAATCTGTATTGCAGAGAAATATTATAGACTGTTTTATATTCAACATGTCAATTGTTACACAAAATTACATATTTTGTACATGCAACATTTTCCCCTCTCTAAATATGTTTTAATTTCAAAACATAGCCCTTGAACATCCAATAAGTGTCTCAAGAAGGCGAGAAGGGAAAAGAGGAGGCAGAAAGAAAAGAAAGAGTGACAGTATACAACAAACATACGTAACAACAAAGCTGCAACCTATTTCAAAAAAATCCTTCAGAATGTAGCCTGGCATGCCAATTAATCAATCAAATCCTAACATTAGATTATAGAATTAATGAAAATAAATTAACATAACTTCATGGTTTCTTCTGATCATAATGAAGTGAAAATACTACTTAATGGAATTTGAATTATGTTACATAAGACACATTGGATGAAAAAGAGTAGGAAAACACAGATAATAAGCCCAACTACTACAGCAAAGGACAGTAAAATAACTGTATGACTTTTTTCCTAACAGAGGAACCCACAGATTCTTGTAACACTGTTGGAAATCAGCTTGATTTCATCAGCTCTAGTTACATTCTGGCTTGAATTTGTTTTTCTGACTATATAGACCTTTCACCACTGTTTAAATTACATACTGATTATCTCATTCATTTATTTGTGACTGAGTTAAAATTCTTAAGGATGTAAACAACTATCAAATAAAAAAAGTTAAAATGTTTTTTGTATGACGAAAGTTACCCACGCCTCCACTTAAGTCTCCTAGAAACCTCCTTAGAAAATTCCTTTGAAATTTCATTAGGAACATACTGTTTTGTAAATTTAATTTTTATTGCCAGCTAATGCAGGCAAACTTCTCGCATCATTTTTTATTAGAAACTGTCAATTCTGTTTATTTTTTTTTCCAGCTACGCACCAATTTTTAAATATCCCAGTAAACAGTAATTACTAAGGAGAATAAAACATGACATATTTCCAACCACATTTTCATGAAGCAAACAAAATGTAGGACCTGAAAGCAAAGATCACACGCCTTTAAAAATATTGAAGGGCATTACTAGAATATTAAATATTCTTTATTGTGATATAGTAATATTAAACTGAGTCCCTTTTCTGTGACGTTTTCTCACCCTTACAGTGTGTGTGCATGGGCATGTATACAAGTACTGCAATTATATTTAATATTCCAGCTTTGTTTACACAAAACAAAAGTGAAGTTCTTCTCTCAGAGGTGGATAATTTCCTCATTTCCACAGAATCCAAACACTGCCCACATAAAATCAGCAGCACTAGCAAAGTCCCTGATGAATCTCAAATAGAAAGACAGGAAGACAGGCCCTACTAAAGATGTGAAAAGAAATACTGGCAAAATATCTAGGTGACAAAAGACTATGAAGAAAATCTAGACCTCAAATAGTGCAAAAACAATCCCATAGGAACGGTCAGTAAATTGGTACTCACAGGTATACAATACTCCACCATTGGGTAATGCAACTTATGCCCCTTCGCTGTACGGCCAGAAAAGAAACAGCTCTGACAGACGTCATAGTTGAAATGTTTTAAACTCCGGTACCTATGGGGACATTAAACAAAGCACTTAGAGATTCCTAGGTTTAGTTCTAATATTTACTTGTTATTAAGCCTCTCAAGGCAAATTATTCTCTGAAATGGCGTCATCTGCTTTTCAGCAGCAGCAACACAAGGACGTCGTGAGTTCGTTGGGATTAATTTAGAAAGCACCTTGAAGCGCGTGGGTGCGCACAACCGGGACACGGCACGGCCAACACTCGTCACAGCTGCAGACCCAGGGGTACCGGTGCCCCTGCAGCAGCTGCACGGGGCACAGGAAACCCGCAGCCCTCTTAGTCCACTCCACACAACCTTCCTACCCTGCACAGGTCACCCCACGGAGTATTTTAAAAGAACTTCCTGCCTCCTATAGCCATATAGCGAGCCAATGTCAATCATCTGTTCCCCGAGTTGCTTTGAAGCAGAATATCTTACAGGCATCAGCTTCCAAGATGGAGCGTGAAAAGTCTATAATTTTAAAGTTCAAACTGACTTAAAACAATATCACTCGAGCTTTTCTTTTCCTCTTTTTAATATTCAGATAGCATCTCAGAAAAAAACATTTATAAAGCAGACTGGTTTACTTTCATGTTTTTACATTTACCAGTCAGCTTACATGTTTTCACATAATTTTGATGCTCAGAAATTTCAGAAATTTTAATCTCAGAAACTAAAACCTTTGATAATTCATGAATTATAAAAGAATTATAAAATTAAGTTTAAAAGTTACATTGATTTATTTACTTTTGGGTTTTTTTAAGAGCACGTATATATGTAAACAAACTGATACAGTATCCCTTGTATTAAATGTAGCCGCTAGGAGCACAATATTTATTTATTTTTAACTAAAGCTGACTATAGCAACTATTCAATTCCTGATTCTGCCCACTGTTTTTTATAGTATGATTGTTCTGACTGGATGAGGTTATATCATTTGTACGAAACTAAAATGAGCTAACTGAACCAAATTGAATAGCTACTGAATAGTTAAAGTTTAAATTAAATTGCTTCCTGAGAGCAGTCTTCAGTACCAATTCACATTTTTCCCCTGCTGAGTTTTATGCTTTGTTTTGCAAGACAATATGCATCTATAAATGCAAAGGTTCACTTTTAAGGATGCTGATGCAACTGTTTATAGTCTTTACTCTGAACCTGTGTATTAAGTGGCCACATCTACCTTCTGCTAAGATGTGAGATGCTTTTGTTATTGCAGGTCTCTCATTTCATTGTAGAAATTATTTAGAATGAACGACCTTTTGTCTTCCTTTTTCTTCTTTTCTATCTCTATGCACTCCTTCTCCACACAAAATATTTCAGTACTGACAAGAGTCATCAGCCCCAATTTAGGCATCTAAAAGATATCTGAGCTGGAACTTTGTCACCCTATGTTCTCTCAAGCATTAATTAAGAAAAAACAGGAACAACCAGAGGAATGTCACCTCCTCTTAAGACAGGCAATAAAGTTTGTTCAGATTAATTTTGGAAGTACTCACATATCTGTATTTATAGTAAAAGATGACAGTTGCTAGCTCAATCTTGCAAGACTGACTAACGCCAGTATGCCTAAAGCTAGGTGAGATGAATCTGACCTCAGGATTTATATTATTATCCTTTAAAACAACAGAAAGAAGGAGAAACAGAAAGCATGGGGAACAAAAATCACTCATCTGCCGAGATATCTAAACAAAAGTCTTAGACTCACAAGAAAGACTGCTTTATATTGTTTCTAAATAATACAGTTGACTTCATGATCAGAGAGGAGGAAAAAGCCAATTATGTTTAGCTTTAGTGCCTGCTTTTTTATTTGTGAATCATTTTATACACTGGATAAATCAACTCACAAATGCATGTTAGTTGTAACGGTACTCACTAAGGATACCAACTCTCTACAGTTTAGGAGGATAACATGGAGAATACCTCCGGTGTCATTTTTTTTTTTTTTTTTTTTAGAATTCACATCTTCCTTTGAACAGATGAAAGTTACATTACATCGATGCTTTGGACAGGAACGGTGCAAGTCTCATCAGAGTACCAAAGTTTGCACTAAGCAAGGAAACATTGCTGCTGAAGGGTGTTTAATATTGCCTGGCATGAGTTAGTTTCCCAAACCTTATGCAGGAGAGCGGCCAGCCAGCCCACATTTTTTCCCTACTGATCAGCTCCTTTTGGTCTTGTGCTTACAGAACACACGGGATGCATTTAGAATTCATTTGCTACCTACCGGATCTGCCAATGTGAAAACACCCGATGCCCGCCTGCCCTGCACACCTGTCAGTCACAGGACCATGGGTGCCTAACAGCGGTACTGCAGGAGCCAGAAATGCACCACGGGTGGTGGGAAAACCAACAGAAAGAACTGTACTTGCTGGAAGACATAGAAGTGTGAATATTCTCAGAGCACCCAACTCCCCTCCTCTTACCTAAAGCCAACAATTGGACACTCTTTACAGATGTTGCACTTGGCCTGATGTTTTGCTGTTTCTGCAGCTGCCACGCGGTGTAGAACTGGTAGCCATACCATAGACTGTGGTTCTAAGCGCATCCAATCTATAAATTGCTTTACAGTTATTTCTGGCTTATTGTGATTCTGTGGAGAGGAAAAAAAACAAAACACCATACATGCAAAATTAAAAAAAAACAAATACAAAAACAAGAAAAAGCCCAACAAAAAAACCCCAATACACACACAAGCAGATCTTCCAGAGAATTCAATTAAAAAACCCTACAACCTGTGTCAATCCTTTCCATGCCATGTTAATGTAAAACCAGTTACAGGATACAAGCAACAACCTCAATTAAAATGCAAATAAAGAAAACAAGTTAGTAAGAACATAGAGGACTAAACAGCTGTGATAGAGGATACAGATGGTAACAAAGAGGGAGTATATAGTAAAGGAGTAATGGAGTAAAGCCATCTTTGAACTGAAAGGACTTGAGAAAGAAGGGAGCATGAAAGGGAAGCACGTTCTGCAGTTCAGACACACCAAAGGCAGTTGTCTTTTGAATTAAGATCAATGCCAGACTGTTAAAATTCAGTAGTGCTTGCATGTGTCTGCTAATTGCTATGAGACTCATGCAATTTCTGTTATTGTATTCTGAGCCCAGGGTATTCTTCCAAGTTAGCACATTAAACAAACAGGCTAATAAATAACAAGAAAGAAATCTGTCACTTCTAGGCAATCATTATAAGAATACAGCAGAGCTGAAGTACTAGTATGATTGTTTTTAAGAAGCATTCTCTTTAAGCTGTAACCACCAGAGGAGCCTAGCTGCAAAGGTATTATATTCCTCAACAACTTTGTCAGCCATAAGAACAGAGGTCATCTTTCTGAGCTCACTGGAAGTAACAGAATACAATGAAAGCTATTCTTAAATGGTAAACACCTGACAAGAAGCAACACTAGGCTTCTTAACCTATTCATAGTCCAAGTTTATTTTTGCCAGCAAGAGAGAGCAGCATGAAAAAAGAGAGTAACATGCTTTCCCCACCAGCAACACATTTGTTTCCACTAGGCT
>NW_010536966.1:0-44700 GCF_000687285.1 Phaethon lepturus | reverse complement strand
GTCGTGGACCTGCAGACTTTCTCTAGAAAGGTCCTTAGACCAGGGACTGAACTTGAGCTATTCATGAAAGATGAGGGATGCAACCTCAATGTCAGTATAATCATATCATCACATCAAGTATTTAAACCCTACCTTGCTAGCACCCCTCTCCCATAATTGAACAGCATGGGAGATGGGGCAGATCCTTGAGGGCCATAAAGATCATTCCTCTGTGACAGAAAAAGTCTGCCATTAACAAATGAATAATTTATGTCAGTATGACTTGAACTACTTGAGGCCAGCGATAGATGTGTCAAGTACCATCCCTTATTGTCTGAAGCAGCAATGTTGAAACCTCAGGGGAAGTTTTACATGGTTAATTGGTCAAACAAACTTCCCTAAGTATCTAACAAAGTATTCATGATCTGGACAAACTCTCTTTCAATTCCAGTCATCTCAGAGTCCAGCAATGAACCTAATAGTTCTGAAAAAAATGTAGCACAACTGCATTTTTCAATGCACTGGATGAAAATGTAGAAATGTCCATGTAAGAATGGCAAAAGAAAAAATGCTTCAGAAGTTCACTATAACATTTAATACTGGATTCAAGAAAATCAGAAATATTAAAGTCAGTAGTTTTATATATGCCATAGTGATCTTTTAATCCATATATATTCTGACAATGCTCAAAGCAACCACTTTAACAGAAATAATACACTCAAGCAGCATAGTTATCACTAGCAAACAGTTGAAGCCTTAGGCATCCTTGACAAAATCTGAGTTAGGTTGTGTTCCATTACAACATCCTCTTTTTAATTCTCATCTTCGTTAAACAGACACTCCTTGCAGCCTCATTAACCCCCTGCATGTAGCATGGAGCTGAACAGCAGGCTGTAAGACAGTTTTATTTCATGTTCTGTTCTGCTGCATAAAGGCTCACAATATATAAATGACTATGCTTGAAGTTTCGTGCTACTGCAAGCTCTTTTGTCAGTAAAATAATGCTAAATAATTTCCTGATGCACAAGGTCAAAAATGACTATCAACATCATCCCCTTGCTCTGTTGAGATCACGTCTTGCTCCAGCAGGGAAAAGCACGTTGTTTTCATGGTATCAGGATGCTGTGAACAGTGCAAAGCAGGATAATTGGCTGGTACATAATTTTTTAACAGCTTTTAGAGCAGCCAATATTGTCAAAACCACAAAGATTTATATTCCTTTTGCTAAAAAGTAATTTCTTTGATCCTCTCCTAAACCATAAATCATCTTTTACAGCTGCATTTTCACAATAACTTCCCATATTTAGTCGCAGGAGCATATTAATTTCTGTTCAAAAACTCAATGATGTTTTTCAATTCCTCTCTTCTTTTTACACCATGTAAAAGTGAATCTTAAGACTTCAGAGAGAGGGTGTATTTTCACATGAAGGTCTCTGTTATCTTACCTGTTGGAAGCAGCTGCGCACGCTGGGTTCAATGTTGCTGCCACCGAAGGCTGCCACTTCCCCAAGCTGCCGCGGGATCTGGATAGCATCGTGAAGCAGCAGGCCCAGCTGCCTCTGGTCGCACATTTCTGTGGGGCCTGCCACCTCCTTGAAGAGATCTGCAACGCCGACAAGAGGCACCGGCTCATTTCATTTCCAGGTACACCCCCTTTTATTCAGTAACGCTGCGCTCGAGCTCTGTAATTTTTGTAATCCACTTGTGGTTACAGATGGCCACCGTCCCATTTACAACAGTACACCCTCATCTAATCTGGATTACTTTGACTATGTTTTCTTGATCCATAACCATACAAATGAGAGAAGTAAGGCCAAATGAATGAAACTATACGACCTCTTATGGCATCTCTTGATAAAACTGTACATTGCAGCTCCTGTTTTACCCAGGAGCAGCTGTGTGACAAAACAGAAGAGACATCACAAAATCAGAACAGCTTTTTGTTCTAATCCATAATTACCACCTTGCCCCCCTAATATTTACTAAGGTTTCTGTATTACCACTAGGGAAGAAGGAAATAATATTTCAGAAATCTGTATCTTATGTTAAAGGCTGTGCCATCTTTGACCAGCTGGGGACAGAAGCATGTTTGCTCTGAACTGAGACTAGAAACTACCACAAGTCAGAGCTGGTCATGTGAAATAGCTTAACGCAAGAGCAGCGGCCAGGAAGAGAACTCAAGCTCTAATATTAATCACATTTTCTTCCCGGATAACCATGTCTGCTTCCATGTACTTTCCCTTCACTGATTCCCTTTTCCTAAGGTAGGTGTTAGGTCCTGCAGTGTTAGTGGACGTTAGGGTAACTGTAACAACAGAAAAAATTGAGGCTGAAGGGATCAAGAATATTGTTCCAGATACACACACTGGAAAGAAAGATATTGCTTCTACCTACTTAAGAGTAACAGTAAAGCACTGAATTAATAGGCCTGTCTGCAGTACAGATAATATTTCTTAAGTGTTTTCTTAACAGATTTCTTTGGTTGGACATTTTTAATTGTTAAAACTTTCAGCTAAAATTTTTAACATGTTTCTGACAACAATCCTCAATTTATGAGCTTTGTACCAGTGTACATTAATAGTTCATCACAAGCTGAGAGTATCTTAAACATTGAGGTCATCTCAGAAATAGTTTTAAATTCTGTTATTGGTACAAATTACAGAACAACTGGAAGTGAATTCTTTGTGTTCATTCCAGTTGGCTTTTACATTCTCCTTTTGCACTCAATGGCTGGCTTGGATTAAAGCTTCAAGTAATGTTAAAATTAAAAAAAAACAAACAATTTATACTATTCTCCTACTTTTCATGCTTCCCACCAGAACAACCGTTAATAGATTAGAAATAAATGAAGTTTGAAAACTCAGTCTGACTGCATTTCTGATTGAGAAACAGACAAGCTTTGTTCAGAAACACTCAAGAGAAACTCTTTTATTATACTCTGTGAATTGTTTTGCCCTTCATTTGGAGCAACTGTCAACATTTGTCAGCATGCTTCAGAAAGTCTGGTCATACTTTTTTTCCTGGCAAAAGAGGTTGAGGCAGAAGAAAGGATTTTCACAAAATAGAAATCCGGATGACTGAATTAATTTTTAGTTTCTTGTATTTTTCTTGCCCCTTTCCTGCCTAGTCAAACAAATGCTCCAGCAACTGCAGCACTCAGTGATGAGAAAAAAAATCCCTGCAGACAACAGTGGTGACAGAACTAGTCATGGCTGCAGGCTCATCTTGGCAATCCCAGATCGTGGCTAGTGTCTTCAGCTGTGGTTGGCATAGTTTTCCAGTTTCTAAGAGTCAGTTTTAAAAACTGATAGGATTACAAAAGAAAAAAAAAAACAAAAGCCTGTTTTACTCTTTCTGTTTGCATTAGTCTACAGTGGAAACAGGCACTAAAAGAATAACAATTCATTAACTACTGTAGCTGGGAGGAAGATGAAGTAATTTCCCAAGCCTGAAACTGAAGATTTAATTCAGTTGATTGGGGAGCTAGTAAATAGAGGAAAACCAACGTGGCAGGAGAGTGAATAGGGAGAGTGATCAGCTAGGGTTGATCCAAGCAGGATCTCAGCAAATATCTTTGAAGAGCTCACACTCCTCCAACACACTTCACTAAAAAAAACAAATAAAACTTAACACTGGCAGCTGTGCCATAACCGATGAGTGTCCAAGTGCAAGGGAGCTCATGGATGGTATCCTCTTTCCCCAAAACCCTCAGTGCCTTCAGTGTGACACACAGGAGAAGCGGCTCAACTCAAGGCATGGAAAACCAAAATGTTCTTGCTATGTGGCCAACCTCTTTAAAGTAACCCATGAGCTATTCCCTGGCAAAGGAGGTATGGCGAGAGCAGCTCTCAAGTGGCAGACATACGGGAGGAGGGCTCATTTTAGGTCTGACAGGGTACAGCCAGACACCATACTTGCCAGTGGGAAAAAGGACCATGCATGGTACCCACCAGCAATGTCAGAAGCCACAAACTCTTCTAAATGGAGTTTGTTAATATGCACATATATATAATGAGAGTTTATACATAAAATACATTGATATAAAGGATAAACTCTGGAGATTCTACCAAAAGGACAAGAAGAGTTGGGGAAGAGAATGAAGAGACTATTCAGATCTGAGCCTTAGGAAAAAAAAAAGAAACATGGAAAAAAAAAAATAATCTGTTAATCTTAAATTCAGTTCAGCCTCATACTAGTATTCCGAGGATGACAGCCAGCGGGACTCAAACTGCGACTTAGATGGTCAACCTGAAAAAAATGTACTTACTGGCTGGTATAGAAGGGGATACTTGAAAATATTGAAAAGTCTATTAAATCCCTACCAAAATGGTAATAATATAGTTAGTAGTAAGATGTCCACGACACACACTTTGTCTTTTGCTGAAGTTGCCAAGATATCAAATCACAAACCTAGCAGTGTCAAACCTGAACCATCCAAGCAGTTCCAAGGAATCTACCGATAAAGACTCCATAGTTACACCAAAATATAATTAAAAATATGCAAAATGGAAAATGTGCCATCAACTGTTCGTGTGCATTGTTACAAACAGGATGCACATTCTTTCTCCCCCCGCCCTTTTTTAAAGTATTACAGTGTTACTTCCAAATGGTTTGAAAATTAACAACATAAACATAACATTTAAAAAATCACATTCCAAGGATGTTGTATATCACTTGAAAATTGAGCTGCTTCACAGTTGAGATTTTTCAGAGCGCCCTTTTTTTTCACCTCAAATCCTACAGTTTTTATGCATTAAATGATATGACCCAAAATCTACAAATCTATGCACAGAATAAAACTCCATGAGTGTTTTCTGTTTCTGGGCTTTCTAGGTTAAAAATGAGCTCAGATAAGAGTGAAATGCACATGAGTGTGCTCCCAGTTATTACACAGTGCTATAACTCTTCTCCACCTCTAAAACTGAAGAATTCCTGCTGTCCCTCAGGAAATCCATACTGAGACATCATTTGTCTCCTGATCGCATGACCAGGCATAATACCTGCTGTGAATAATCACACATGCAAATTAAAAACTTTACTGTTACAAATACTTGCTGATATGGTTGAAATTTACCTTCCAAGAACATTTTTCCACAGTAGTCACAAGTCCTGTAATAATGTATGAACAACTAGTGGTAAAAAGGAACAGTGTTCTGGTTACTGTATTCTGAAACTAAGCTACTATTATTTTTTGTTATGTGCACTTTTTCTTCTCCTTTCTTTTCTCGTCTCCTCCTTTCTTTTCTCCTCTTCTTTCTTTTCTTCTCCTTTCTTTTCTTTTCCATTTTTTAAGGCTGGACCTCAGCAGCGCACCAGGGCGCAGGCCCAGGTACTGGAACGCTGTCATCCGTATCATTAAGCTGCTAAAAGTGTATCTGTCATGCTTTTGGATCAAGATCGACTAATTCTCGCTCCCAGAATAGCCAGAAACGATGCAAGAGTAAGGCAGAGTCTGGGATAATTTCCAATAGGTAGCTCGTATGTGCCCCACCCTGTTTTGGGGCGTAAGGAGAGCATAACCTGGATACAGCCAGACCAGGTCACTGGCCTCACCAACAAAAAGAGGCCCTTGGACTCTTTGCTCTACAAGCATACATGTAACCGGCTTACAAAAACTCAATTGCATTTGCAGGTCTGTTTTTATTCACAGGAGCATCCAGGTATGTGCTTGAAGTGAAGCGTGTCTCTCAATATTTTCAAGAATAGGCATTCTTTAATTGAGGCTTCAATGTTTCTTCTGAAGTAATTGGTACTTTTTTTAATTAAAGCTTCATTCTCGTGTCAACCTTGAAGTCTAGCACCTTAAAAAGCTTAATTAAATAAAAAAAAAAACACAGGAATTTCTCTGGCAAAACATATTTTAAAATGCATCACGTGAAAAGATCCTACTTATACTGGAAATGAATGTACAGTTAATAAAATTCCTATTTTTACTGGTAATGAATGTGATTAAAGGTAGCTGTTAAAACCAAATAAAACAAACAAAGAAACAAAAAAGTTTCACTTTAAAGAAAGAAAACAGAACAAAACCTTGATTTCCCCAAAAAGGTAAGAGAGAAGGATGAAGGCCAATTGTACTGGCAAACTGTCAGTTTACCATACTATTTCATAAATGTCTCAGCAGCCCAGAAATTACATTTCTTCAAGTTGATTCCCAAAGGGCTCGTCTCTGGCAAGGCTGAGGTAGAAAACACTTGAGCAGTCTGGTTAAGCATTTTACAAAAGATTGAAGGGTTCATCCAAAAGTTTTTAAAACAAGATACTTGCCTATTTTACAACCAGCTACTCTGAGAAGAGCATGCATCTCTAAGACCACAACTTTTAAGGCATGGTTTGTGCTCAGCTAGGGGCTCCAACTGCAACTGTAGGACAACTGCTGCCTGGGATTGACAACGCCTCAGAAATGCTTATAAGAAATATAGCCAAAAGGAGAAGCAAATGTCAGGAGCTGGTCTCAGAAAGGGAATAATCAGAAGGCAGGCAATTTGAATTAAGCACTCATGTTTGAGGGTAGTGATCTGCCTCTCAAGTGACTTATTTTCCTGAAATTACTTAGCATTTCCATTATGGTTTTCACTTGAGAATCCGAAAGCTCAATAGATACGACAAAATTTCTGACAAAAGTAGATGATTAGTAGGGTGTGACAAAATCAAACCAAGCAAGAAAGCTCACACCAAAGATCAGTCTGTGACACAGCTGGTGCCAGAGGACCCCAAAACACTGACTGCATAACCACCACAGGCCAACCACCACTACCTGACGCCGTTACTTCCTTCTTTCTTCCACAAAATTTCTTTCAGACTGAAGAGTTTTGTTTTGTGACAATTTTATGGTTCGTAAGGACAACACAGCTGACAATAAAAATATCAAAGCCTGGCCCAGAACAGGAGTAACAACAACTAAAAAACCCAAAGGCTTAGTATGGGCTTAAGTTCAGATTCCAAAATATACCCCAATGCTTAAGATACCTGTACTTTTGCTCAACCTTAATAACCAAGATTACCTACAAATACTTCTAAGGAAAGCAGAAATTGTTGCAAAGCTGCAATGATACGTGGCAAATACAGTCTCTATACATTTTGCATGTGTTTCCGAAATGTGTCAAGGAAGTACAGCAAAGAATAGTAATTTTAAGATGATGTTCATAATATGTAACTGTCCATCACCTAGGATGCTCTTATATAGTGCTAAATCTCTTGTTCTCTATTTGTCAGGCGGTTTTGCCACAAAGTTATTCAATTCTCTTTTGCTCCCGCAAATATTTGTATGAAATATTTTTATATTACTTAGTATTTCTCAAGGTTGTGAGATTACTTAAATCAACATAATTTAAACTTTCATTGTACAATTCTGGCAGGAAGCACAGATACTGGAAAACTATTTTCAGAGTTCAGATCAACTCTCATAGACCACAAAATACAATTACTGGATTTTGATGTATTTCCTTCCTTTATGAGATGTATCTATCTGTTCCAATCAACACCGACTTCCTTGATTTTTCCCTAAACAAACCATACACACTCACAAAAGAGAACAGAATCAGTCAAATAGAATACTTCTCTATCTTCCACCTGACTACATTCTCCTTCGCTTTTGGGGAGCGCAATACTGTGCATTATGACAATGCATAATAAGTCCAACTTTCTCCATTGCCACTGATGATAATGAAAACAATTCTGTTTTACTCTACAAGAAAACTGTCTTGCTACAGGCATGAGAAATGTTTTACTACAAATTTTGCTACAACGTGTGTTGTTATTGTACATGACATTTATATGATGCAAGCATTTTATAAAATACATTCTTCCTTACATCTGTATTTCTCTTCCAAAAGGCCCTTAGAAAGAGACATCAAGCCAATTTTCAGGGACTGCACTCGAATTTTTCCAGTTCGGCCACTGAAATTATAAAGATAAGACAATTTAATACAGTTTAATTTTATTTCATTCCAACTCAAGTCTATTCAAAATGCAAAGGCATTAGTGAGTTCTACTACAAATATACTTCTACTCTCAAAACAAATTAACACTACAAATCACATTAAGAATGCTTCCCTTACAAAAGCTCAGCTCGCCTTCTAAGTGGTTTGCATGTCAAAACAGTTCGTATGACTCCAAAAGGGCAGACAGTTAGCTCTGTAAAGCTCTCAACATGATTTAATAATGTGACACACAGAGAAAAAAATACATGAGCACACCCAGTGTGAAACACAAGGACTGCAAAATAAAACCAAATCTTCATATCACAGTAATTAATCAATTTTTTTCCACTTCATTTTTCCCTTGTATGTTTAAAATGCTCTGATATACATGTCTACAAGGACATAAACAGCCAACCACATGCAGTAATTAAACAATGTGGGACTGTTGTTCTTTTTAAGTAATGTGACTTCAGGTTCATATTGTCCAACATGGAAGAAAAATAATGCCCAAATCCAACACATATTAAACCTTAAGCAACTTGAGAACAGGTAAATGGGTACCAAAGCAAGTGATTTTAAAGCTGCAAGACAAACACTGTTCAAAAAGATAACATCAAAAGCAATAAAACCAGGGTACATAGAAAAGGACAATTTTAAAGTTCAAAAGATCAGTACAGAAACATATTTTTAAAAGACCTGATGATATCCTCTTTCAAAGACCAAAAAACACCACGCAATTTGTCTTTAGATGAGTCATGTAAAACAAATCATGAAAATAGTAGTTAAATTGTATATATTATACACACATCCCTGCAATTAAGGTTAGCTGGGTCCTTCACCAGCAAGACAATACTAAAATTAGTATCACCCCAAACATTACTTTCATCCATTCTGTCATGCAGAAGTGATATATCCTTTAATTACTTCTGGAGTGGTTATTACATACCCTTCTGTCCTATCCATTCAACTTATGGTCTGCTGCCTGATTTACTTCACAAATGTTGTGCTGAATACAAAATTATTAATTTACTCCTGGGCTCTCAGTAAATTAGCTAAGTACCTTGCAAATATTAATGCATTTGTCTTCACAACCATCATCTAGTCTAGTGAGACCAGACGGTATTACCTTCTCTATTCCACAAACTGAAACAGGGGTACAGAGAAATTATTGCCAAATTAATCAAAATGCCCATTACTTTACTGCCTAGTTTGAAAATCAGGACCCAATTTTCCAGAATGTTATGAAAGTGACACTTATTTTATACATTTAAGCTTAGCTTCAAATTACCTCTTTCAGTCACAGACACTACATCATTCTGGCATACCTTAACATGTAAATGGCTCATTTTGCAACCTTGATAAAATTCTTTCATAATTTTTTCCTGTGTAGGGTTTCTGTGTTTTAACTTTGTATGCAATGGAAAAACAAAGCAGAACATTCATTTGGGTTTGATTTAACTCAGGACTGATTAGAGCATTTCTTTAATAAAGGCAAAAATTCAGAAAAAATTTGCAGCTAGAAGGTCAGGGCATATATGTGGAGGCTTCAAACTTCTCCAGATTTTAGAAGATTGTTATAGGGACTGTGAAAAACTTCCTTTGCACAAAAAATTTCCTCAATAAATTATAAAAAAGAATTACAAAGCCTGCAATATTACATTTTTCTAAGGAGCAACATATTTTCCCCCTAGCCTTTTTCCTGGAAACAGCTGATTATTAGCACTGCAACTATATATACAAGTAAAAACCCCCACCAAACCTACAGACTTTGTAGCATTGACACTTCCAATTCAATGGTTTAAATTTTCCCACCTTAGAGAGTCACGAAACCACTGAGGTTGGAAGGGACCTCTGGAGATCATCTAGACCAAGGCACCTGCTCAGTCAGGTAGAGAAGGTTGCCCTGGATCATCTCCAGTCAGGTTTATAATATCAACAAGGATGGAGACCGCACAGCTGCTCTGGGCAACCTGTGCCACTGTTAATCATCCTTATATTAAAAAAAGCTTTTTCTTATACGTTTAAGCGGAACTTCCTGTGTTTTAGTTTGTGCTCACTGCCTCTTGTCCTGTCACTGGGCACCACTGAGAAGAGCTTGGCTCCATCTTCTCTGCTGCTCCCATTAGGTATTTATGCACATTGATAAGATCCCCCCGAGACTTCTCTCCTCCAGGCTGAAGAGTCCCAGCTCTCTCAGTCTCTCCTGACACATCAGATACTCCAAGTCCTTAATCATCCTCACAGTACTTCACTGGACCTGGTCTCTCTCCAATTTGTTCATGTCTCTCTTGTCCTGGGGAGCCCAGAACTGGACCCAGCACTCCAGATGTGTTTCACTATGCCGGGAAGAGTAGAAGGATCACCTCCCTCGACCTTCAGGGAATGCTTTTCGTCATGCAGCCTAGGATACTGTTGGCCTACTTTGCCACAAGCACATGTTGCTGGCTCAGGTTCAACTTGGTGTCGACCAGGACCCCCAGGGCCTTCCCTGCAAACCTGCTTTCCAGCCAGTCAGGAAAGTTGCAGAGTTATTCCTCCTCAGGAGGAGGATTTGGCATTTCCCTTCACTGAACTTCACAAGGTTCCTGTCGTCCCCTTTCTCCAGCCTGTCAAGGTCCCTCTGAATGGAAGCAAAACGATCTAATTGTTCTGTGTGTACAAACATCTAGAAATCAAGGTTTTACGGTGGGAAGGCTCAGCAAACTTTTTAACGCTTGAATTCATGCAGAATTTATGGGTCAAGTATTTAGGATGAAGTGCCAGCACACTATTCAGATACACTTTATAGCAATACCAAGTACGATTGTCATTACAAAATGAATTGATAAGACCACTTTAAGCATCTCAGGTTTTTTTTCGTTCTGATCCTGATGAAGGGAAATGTGAACCATTATACATCTACTAAGTGGTTTAGAGCAAACTCACCCATTCTCAGTCAATACAACAGTGAAAGGCAGTATAAAAATGGCACATTATTGACCTCTGACCTATCTTCAAGTAAAAAATGGCAAAACCATTATAGCTGCTTGTTAGAAGCACTGTTCTTGTTTACTAAAGTCCATTTGTCCCTCTGGACATAATATGATGCTGACATTCTTCTTCCCCAAGCGAACTGGAATTTTATTGCTTTAGTGGGGACGGGGAGAGGAAAGAGAGACCTGTGACTCCTGTCAATTATAAACGTACTAATCAGGATACAATTAATATTAGATTGTTGAATATAAGCATATAAAACTATTGTTACCAACAATGGTATGCAAGTATTCTGTAGCAGCGTGATGGTGTAGCCAGACATAATATATAAGCATTTTACCTAAGTATGTGAATGCCAAAGGGACAAACAGTGATGGGCACAGCTGCACACAGGAGGTTAGCCCAGTAATAAAAAGTTGCCAGACAGAGGATAAGATTAAGTACAAGAGATTGCAAACAGGAATACACAATAAGGATGACTGGGAAATCAACAGAAAACAAGATAAGCAATATCAAGTCCAGAGGAAACCTATGTCCCCTGAGGGTAGGGGACAACAGCATGAAAACACCAGGCACTAGTAAGAGGATGAGCCCCCTTCAGTTGTGACTTCTATCAAAGAGCTCTTAAGCCTGGTCAATGTTGACGCTATGATTAAGGACTGCCAAGGATGGTACCTATCAGTTATCTACATAACCCAGCAACAGGAGGCAGCCTGGTAGCTCTCTGAAGGTCCTCACAGATGCCTCCCCTTGATCAACCACAGAGGAGACAAAGGAGATCATTTTCCTGCCCTTCAGAGGGCCACGTCTTTCCTAGAGCGCTTCTTACTACTATCACAGCCTGCCAAGCTGTTCCCGCAGAGTCCTGAATGAATCAAGACAGCTATCATCAGTACAGGGAATGCAAATGGAGTGCGAGCAGAAAATTTCCATCAGCTAATGTCAACATCAGGGCATAAAGCTAAGGCTGACTGAGCAGGTCTCTCATCCTCATTCCTCAGAAGTTCAGATTTTGCTGAATTTAACATGCTGGTAAGGCCTGGGTTATTAATTCAACCTGGTGTTAGAATTTGCCAGGTATGTAAGTGCAACAATAAATAACAAAGATTTAGTTCCTCAGGGGAAGCCTGGGCCATAAAGAATGATGATGAATGACAGCTTTGGTCATATGAAAAAGGTTAGCATACATGCAATACCATAGATAACCTTCCTAGACTAATGCACCAAAGAAACAAAATTTAAAAGAATGCATTATCAAAAGTGTACTAACATCACAAAAATCAAGAAAATGTAGAAGTTGAAATATAAGAAGTCAGATAAACATTGCAAGACTTTAAAAAACAGTGCATGTAAAAGTTTCTTTATGGACATTAGGTAATCTTGATTGAAATAGTCATCACCCACAATTAGTACATGCATTCTATATTATGTATGACAGACTTTAAAATATCTAAACCAGCTCATTTCAAAGGGCGTCGAGTTATTCCATTAGTACTGAAAGTTTTCAGTCCATTTCATGTAAATGACTTTTGCAGATTTTACCAAATTTGAGAGTATATAGTCCAGAAAAATATCCACCAGCTATTGCTTTTGGATGATTTAAACAAAGGCCTGGTAAAATGATTTCATATATCAAACAGTTTCGCCCACAGCTCTCATTGTAAAATGCAGCACAATTATTTATAATTTCATTTAAAATAAAGATCTCTGGACTAACCAAAAGAAGGAACTTTAACTTTGGAAAATGTTTACTGGGCAGATGTTGCTGCCTGGAATAACCTTTGAGTCCTTCAAGAAGTAAAAGTCACCGAGTAAATTTAATGCTTCTCTCCTCAGCTTGAAGAATGAATCATTCCTGATGTGTCAGAAAATACCAGAACACAACAGACTTGCCTACTATTTCTAAAAATAAATTGGTTCACTTTAAGGGCCAAAGACATCTGTAGGTAAGTCTGAAGAACTACCCAGTTTGCCATCAATCTGTGAATCGGTAATTAAATCTCAGATTAATAGCATGTGACTAACAGATGCTTTTTGTAGGCAGTTTAATGATTTGAAACATTCTATGTGAATAACACCAGTGCCATAAACAATGGAAATGCCAAGACACAAATAAGTTTTTTCCAAAAGGCCAATTAAAAAAAAAAAAAAAAGGGCAGCTCAAAATTGGTGCCTGTTCTTTCAGCTTTTTTTTTTCCTGGAGTGGATTTGAAAGGGGAGCAAGGGAACATATTGTAAAAGGTAATTTTATCTCAAAAAACCTTTATCCTCTATTTTTCAAAGTTTGACTGAAGATTAAAGTTTTTCATCAGCTTGAATTATCTACACTAAAGCTTTCAACATAATAATCAAGAGGAAATGGGAGCAACAGGAAACATCACTGAAAGAAAGGTTTGTTGCTTATTATGTGCATTTTAAATATGAACAAATTAAACAACTGACTTCCAACTGAAGGTAGGAAGCAGAGGTAAGCTGAAGAAAATATAATGGATTTGTGACTAATATGAAAAAAACCCAACTATTAAAACTAACAAAAAATTCTCTGCCATTATTAAGTCTCTTATTCTAAATAAACAGTAACATTTAAGTCGAGCAACCCACTTGATCTACTGTTCTATTTGCAAGTCGTGTGTTTATTCACCCACAATACAGACCTCTGCAAAATAAAAAATAAAAAATAATGCAGGAAGAAGTCCCAGACATGGGATGGGATCTCCAATTTTTAAGCAGTAATGATGAGGAGTCCAACTAACAGAAATGTCACAATATTAAACAGCAATATTCGAATGCCAAAGCATAATAGGTAGTCAGTACATAAATAATAAATGGTCGTACGTACTCTGTTCCCTCCTTCCCTCTCCCCTACCACAATACTTAAATTGAAAACAAAATAAAATAAAATATACACAAAGTATAGGACTACTGGTGTGTAATTCTCTGGGGGTAAAAAAGCAAAAAGCTGTGGACTGTTAGAATTTGGCACTGATTAAGTGAGTGAACATAGTGAAGATAATGCATACACCAAGAAGTAACAGCTGTCTTTTGCAAAGCCGGATATAAGAATTTCTATCATTACTCAAGAAATACTTTTGCTCTGTCCATCTTCAAATGGGGAGAAAGGGAAGAAATTTGCTAACCAACCTCATGCAGCTTAGAAATTATGATTTGTAATTCTGTGTATAACTGTGAACTAAAGCATATGTTCAGTTAGACACGCTGAAGCAACCATCCCAGGTACTGCACTACTGTATCTTTAGTCAGCTCCAGAGGAGTCCTGAAATGCCTTTGCTCAAGCAATGTAAGGAGATACATTACAGGGAATGGAGCAGCTGATGGAAACCAAGTCTTTTCCCAGTTTTTACTACAGAAGAGAAATGAAAATAGTAAACACCACTATGAAAAATGAGCAACAAATTCACAACTCAAAAGCACAACTAAATAGAAACATACTGATTGTAAGTCATGCAGGCTGAAATAGTGCGGGTCAGGGCAGAGAGGTCAGAGTTTGACACTCAGTAGAAGAAAAAAGTGTCTGGGGGTTCAGAAAGGACTGCCAAAAACCACAAGGGGCTTCTGGAATAGACTTTTTCGTGTCCTCTGAGACTTAGTGCTCTCTCTGGAAATAGTGGATATGCATTTAAATAAACCCACAAGTTCTTACTGTAAGCATCCTGAAAGATTCTTGAGACAAACTCACAATCCGCCAGGGAAATGCAGCTTTGCTGCCAAGACCAGGGCAGGTGGATCACACAGCACGAGCACTCAGGACAGGAGTGATAGCTGCACATGCGGGAAGTGAGCCAGGACCAGGACACTGCTGAGCCTCCAGAATCAGAGAGGCTTTAGCCCTGGGATCACAACAACCACCACTCAACAGAGGATTCAGGACAGGGAGCTCAGCCAGGATTATGGCATGTAAGTAACCACGTGCAAAGTAAATAACAAAACTGTCCCCACCTGTGGCAGAAATAGGATCTAGTATGAACAGCAATCAGTCTGGGCAATTTGGAACATTTACAGTAGGAACATAGCTAAAGCAGCGTATTCAGTTCTCTATTCACATATACACTTCCTGAAACCCTTTCAATGTTTCTTTGGTAAGCAGTGTAACGTTAGTTCAGTGTATCTGAGCAGGACAGCATAAGAAACATGTAATTTCAAGCAATTGCACTTTCATTACTGAGTCAAAATTATCAAAAGATATGACTTTTTATTAAAGAACTTCTTAAGGCTTTATAATTTTTCTATTATCATGAACATTTCCTCAAGAAAATACTCAGAAAAAATACAGAACAGTCCCATAAGTCTAGCATTTTTGGCAAGTCACATGTGCAAATCTTACCGATTCTGTCTCCGTGGTTTATACTTTGTTACTACTACATTAAATTCCTTAGGGTACAAACTGTGAATAAAAGTTTCTTACTTACCTATCATATACATTGAGTAGCCAGTTAAGACACATGTCTACACAGAGAGGAACATTCACCATATCTTTGTGTTTCTCTTCAAGTCCACTGTAGATGGTAGTGAGACAGCTGATCACATCCTGGACACCAATCAGCTGGTCATTTTGACTCAACTTGTGCTGTTTGAAAACTTCACTTGTTGTGTTCAAGTCCAACAGGTCCACTAACAACAGGTGAATAAAAAAAAAAAAGAAAAAGAAAAAAGATGTGAATACAGATGCTCAAGCATAGCATTCACAATACTTTTCACGTGCATATTGTAGCAAACACTGCAGACAATTAGCCAAGAAGTAGCTTTCATTTAGTGACGTTATAGTGAAAAACTGTTGTCCATTTGAAGTCAACAGCATTTTGGTACTATTTGTTTAAAAAAACAATCAACAAGAACACCATAACAGCACTGCACTGCTCAGAAGAACATTAAAAAAGCTGCTGAAGGAGCCTGTGTAATGAGAGGATCCTAACTTCAGATGTACACACACTGGGATTCCACCAGGCTTAGAGGGTTCTCCATGTTTATCATAAAGTGGATCCCATTAAATGACTATCACTTTTGATTAAATGTAAAGCAAAGCAAATTCTTAGGTAACAATGTTCTTTTAAATGTAGTAGGAATGTACTGAGGCCTGATTAACTGAACAGCAGTTGCTAAATTAAAGCTTAACAGAAAGCAGGAAGGGACACTGGGAAGTTATTTATTGTAGTTTTCCAGAACACAAAATGCTATGCTTTCATGAAAAATATTTTTATCTCCTTTATTACAGCATGCTTTCTTTAAGCATCTGGTGATGCTATGGATATCCTAGAGGTGACAAAGCTTTTGCCCCCAAAACCACACAAATGTGATTGCGATTGTGAAAATCTGGATTTTGCATTGTGAAAACAAAAAGCTGTCAATAAGCTCTTGTAATTCCTTTTGCAAAACAAAGGGGAAAAGAGGCAACATTTTGGTGTAAAAGAAGGAAGAACAATGTAAGTCAAAGGGTGGCATAATCCTCTGACATTTTTTGACAGGAGTGAGGACTTTAGCAAAAACAACAGTTGCAATATATCAATATGCTTGCTATAGTATATACAACATGAAGTTGAAGTATATTCTGAGCTCGTACAGAGCTGTTTCTGGGGAGCCAGTAACATATCTACACTATAAATGTCATCTCTCAAAGGAAATGAAATATGACAATCTCAGATATGTAGCAAATTGCTCTGCACCCATAATGTTAAATAAGGACCCCAGAAGGGCAATCTGCGCAAATCAGGTAAGTCTAGCTTGGGCTGGAAAATAAGTACAGCAGAAAAATGCAGGAGCAAGACAACACTAACCACTATGAGCAACTCTGTCAAGAACTCAGTGAGCACCTACCAGAAGATAAGGTTATAGGCCAAAAGAAGGTTACATTCCCAATCCCATTTCCTCTATCTACCCTTCCTAACGTCACTGCAAAATGAGAAACAGCACCTCACAGTCCTTACTTTTTCTCTCCCTCACTGACATCCCTACATTCTGTTCTAACTTTGCAGCATCAGACTTGCAGGGGTTTTACATTTGTTAGCTTTTTATTTTCTTTTTCTTTTTTTCTAAAAGCCCATCTCTTGGGCTTGCAAAGAAATGCCGGCCATATATTTACCAAACAGGCATACTGCTAATTGCAGCAACACACCTTGCCACTACTTTGACCTGAAGTAGCTAAAAGTATTTGGCAGTACAATGCAGCATAATCTTCAACAGTATGGAAAATATGTAATACACTGGAAAAGGCTCACAGGCGTATTTAAAACCAAAAAAACCCCAAAAAACCCCACACCACAACGCAGCACAGACTACTTCTTTGAGGGGTGGAGGGAAGCGGGGGAAGCCAGTTCCAAAACTATAACATTCCATCCAATCACATAAATATTGCACACAGGAGAGATGGCCACTTTTCATGCTTTTCCTTCATGACCTACAGGGGAAAAAAAAACCTCTCAAAATTATTGCAACCAGTTTGGCAGTGGTGTTTTTTTCAACCTGTTTTTGTAACGTACTTAATGGTTGGCTAAAAGCAGGTAAGGAGCTTCCTAAAACAGACTGACAGCACTGAAAACCTGCCCCTTGTAAAGCCAATGTTGAAATACTTTTTAATGCCAGAAAGTTGTAGCATGCTGGGCTTGGCTTAACATACAGATCCTTGCAATGAAAATGTTAATTCAACAGACACTGGACTAAACCTGCTAACTTCACATCTTGATCTGCTGGCATTAAGATCTCACATTCACATTTCTGCCAAAGGATTCTAGAATGAACTGGCAGAAGTACTTCCAGTATTTTCATACTAAAGTGAAATTCTGCTGCTGTACTAATGCAAATTAAGCAAAGCTTACACTTTTGGATGACACCATTCATGGATAACAACCAGAGGAAAACTATTTCCATCCCTGCTTACTTCAGCACTCACCTGTCTGAGTGAACTTTGGGTACAGGCAGTTATCCTGCATGGCAAGATGTAACCACTAGCAGAGCTCCTAGATTGAGTTGATGTAAAGAGGAATTATTTTCTCATTACTCATTATATTTCCATTTCTGAAAGTTTTAAAATAAACTGTGTTTATGCAGATGGAGAAAAGCTAACCTGAGACTCACATGCTGTTGCTGGCATGAAGCCTACTGTATACAGCTTTTAGTGCATTTTTGCAGTACCATTCTGCATCTGCTCAGATGTGCTGAAAGACGAATCCTGCTGTTAACCAACAAATGGACACAAGGGTCCTTTCTGCAGCGAGAAGACTTTCCCAAAGGAAAACTATAAACAGAAACCACATCATTCAGCATGGTTCAAGCAGATGTGACTGACTGACTCAGGAGCAAGTAATGACATGTAGCTGCTAATGGCAAATTTGAGGCTGCTGTAACCCCACAGCAAATAGGCAGGCATTGCTCTGGAGCGTTTGTATTAGAAAGACCTTGTGAATGACAGCAGTTCCTGCAAAAGACTGGATGGCTGAGGGAAGTCGACATGACCCATGCTTTTAGTCTGTTGTGCCTTAATGTTTGTTCCTTAGCCTTGTGCAGTTGATATTCCTATTAGCATTTTTAAATTTTAAATCACCTAGAGGATCTCAGTTATAGAATTCTGAATATACATGGTGGTTTTGTTCCTTTTTTCCCTTCCAGTACTACACTTCAGTACCTGGGGCAATATAATTTCTTGAAATGAGCTAAAGTAAGCTGCATCAGAATAAAATATAATTCAAGGTCTGGCACTGCATAGCTGCCTGGTAAAACTTCAACACGCAATACTCTCTCTGGCCCCATTCTTCTTCTGCTACAGTGGAAAAGTGCTCTCAGTACATCTGACCCACATAATCTGAGACACAGAAGCTAAGAATTTAAGAACCTGCAACCTTTCTCAGCTTCCCACAAAATAAATGCATGTAGGTACATACACACATATATTAGTCTCTGCAGGAATTTACCTTCCAAAAAACAGAACAAGATGAAACATGATTCTACTTTCCTGCTTCTAAAGGAGGGTGAGGGAAGTGGGAGGGAGTAAATTCCCCAGAACCATGTTTTTTTGACACTTACCAAGACCAAAGACTCAGAAGAGAGGTTTGACATCAGCAAAGTTTTCCGAAGTGCGGTCCTCAAATTACATGCTCCTGAACCTGCTTGTATAGCACTAATACTGTGTTACCAGTCTTCACTGCAAAGTCAAAATCTATTAGGTGCAAGTGGGACTGTGCATCCTGCTCCAGCTGTTCCCTTGGAGTTCTCACCAAAAAGGCCTTTGCAGTTATACACACTGCGGTTGTGACAGCAATTTGTCATGCTTTACAGTTTACAATGACCTCATTCTAGTGATTTGTTTTGACATTCTTTTTGCCTTAGCACATAAGCCTTTCTGAAGCATTCTGCATCCAAACACCTTTAAAAAACATCCACAGTTAAAATTACAAGAAATACAACGGAAGACTAAAGTAAATCAGACCAGAGAATGAATGGCAGGGGCACAGGAGATGACTCTTGCCCTACCTTAAAACAAAACCACCAACAAAAAAAAGTCAAGAAAAGAATTCTAGATAGGGCTTAAATACTCTTCCCTTCCTCAGAGAGAAGGTGCTAACACATGCTGTGTTTTGGCTATCTCAGCAGCCATTCCTGGGGCAGAATCAGGCAGAGAATCATCACAGTCAAAGGGAATTTGACCTGTTCCCCGGCAAGAAATAATCACTAAGCAAACAATGACAAAAGCAACAGCACTGATTATATTTTTGAAGGTGGTCCTAAAATTGGACCAGATCATAACAAGTTCCTGTTCAGAGACAGAAAATTCTTGTAGCATTTAGCTTTGTGGATAATCTGTAATGTTTTTCCTAAAAACCTGCAATGTGTTATCACAAATTACACCAATCCACGGGCAAATATGTCCGTGTAACAAAGACAAAGATTTTTTTGGCTTTTGTCTCCTCCCATGAGGCAGAGAGATGGAATAAGCAAACAGCCTGATAAATAACAAGGCAGATTGGATCTGTAGACATGACAGTTTTACTCCTGGCTTTTTCAAACTGGAATATTCTCTTTACTTGTTACTACTTCCCTCTGTCCTCCTTCCACCTCCCTCCCCTGAAACTGGAAACACTATTCACTTTGATAGGAATGCATTTTTGAAATCTGTGAATGAGGAGAGCTAACCATTGCAGTTATGGCAGAAATTTACATATTTAGCAGTAAAACCAAAAGGAGGAAGTATGTTCCTCAAACTTATTAGAAGTAATGAACATCAAGTTTGTTCTATACAAGTGGCTAGACAATCTGTATGCCTGTCAGAAATAGGCAGCATGATTAGCATCCATCATGTCCAGTCTGTTTTTTCACTCTTCCCTGGGGAGCAGCACGCACAGGAGAATTTTACTTTGTTTTCTCATTTCTTGCTTTGCATTTGGTTTTTAGGTACGTGTTGATGCCTATCTTACACCCTAGCCACTGAAAAGCAGAAAGCTCATAATGCTCTTTAGTCTTGCTGGGAGATGAAACTATAGCCTCGGGTGAGACCATATCTCTTGCACAGAGAAGCTCTAGGCTGTTCCAAAGAAATACAGTTTTTCTTTCAATACCATCAGATAATTTTTCAAAGGACAGGTTCTGCTTTTTTCCAAATGTAAAAACTTGAACCCAAGATCTTAAACTTGATTTAAAATTTTGTGAGAAGCCAGCATAGCATATCGAGAAGCAGCAAGAGGTACTCCCAAGAGCCTGTGCTGTTGCACAGATGCAGTCTAGGTTTCTGGAGTAGCTAGCTAACATCTCAGGCACAGCTTGATTTGGTATAACGCATATCTGAAGTCCAGTCAAGAAGCTACTGTCAAGATCAGACTGCTGACTTCTAGGCTGGAAGGAAAACTAGCCACCTGGAGGGTGGGGAGAGACCTCACTTTGTGCAACTCCTTCCTTGCTTGCCTCTTTAGGATGTCTTTGCCCTTCTTGTTTTCCTACTCAGACTGCAGTACTGTATACCCTTCATGGCTGAAAAGTCCTTCCACAGCAGAGACTCCTGAGTTTAAACAAGAAAATTTGGTAATGTTGGTACAACATTTTTATACCAGCTGTTGCCAAGACCTTTCAAAATGTCTAAACCGTCACACTCATTCACAACCCACATCTCCTTCCAAAATTGTCCAGTTTCCATTTTTTTCTACTTCACCCTATTTTCTTTCCTGTAGATGTGTGGTTTTTATATATTTTCTTTTCCATTCATAGGCCTAATAATTTTTAAAATTCATATTCTCATAATCTCTACAACAGAATTTTTTGCACTCCTTTCTTTTTGTACACCTTAATCTCCCCAGTTCTGTTTCAGCTAGTTTCTTCCGCACACCCTCTCTTCTCTGCCTTCTCACAAAATCTCACTTCCTTCGAAGCTTTCTGCCCTTTCAGTTATACTGTCTTCATGTCTTGTCTCTCTCTGTAGTGTAAACTATTTCTGTATTACATCAAACTATTAGTTCAATCCCATGTCTCTAACATAAACATTGAGCAGTTCCCCCCCCAAAGTACCATCTTTCTTTTTCTCACCCTGATTCCCAAGGACAATGCAGAAACACCAGTGTCAGGATGACTCCAAAGAGTACTCTGAGTTGGTCCACACAGGAGACTCGGTCAAGAGCCTAGAACTGCAGTGAAGTACTTGCTGTGTGACTCAGAGATAAGACTCAAGTCCAGAGGCCGGGACAAGACCTCCTGATACATTATTTCTGAGGCTGCTAAACTTTGAAGATGATAGTCACACAACTTGCTACTGAATTAAACCATAATTGTGAAGTAATATGAAATGCTTTTTTAAATACCTATCAAATATAGAACACAAAATTGGAGATACAAGCATGAACCTTGGAAATGAAGTAATTTAGACAGCTGAACCTACTCAGTAGACACCTATCCTTTATGGCTGACAAAAATCTATGCACTGTTCAGAGTGAGCTGTGGCTGAATTATTAGATAGCTTAAGAACAGGGACAAATGCCAACTCAGGTCTGGGCAGAATATCCAAAGTACATACTAAATGCATTGCTATTTCCTACCTAAATGAGGACAGGCTGAGAGAGTTGGTGTTGTTCAGCCTGGAGAAGAGAAGGCTCTAGGGAGACCTTCTTGCAGCCTTCCAGTACTTCAAGAGGGCTTAGAAGAAAGATGGGGGCAGACTTTTTAGCAGGACCTGTTATGATAGGACAAGGGGTAATGGTTTTAAACTAAAAGAGGGCAGATTTAGACTAGTTATAAGGAAGAAGTTTTTCACACTAAGGGTGGTGAGACACTGGCACAGGTTGCCCAGAGAGGTGGTTGATGCCCCATCCCTGGAAACATTCAAGGTCAGGTTGGATGGGGCTCTGAGTGACCTGGTCTAGTTCCAGGTATCCCTGCTCATTGGAGGGGCGTTGGACTAGATGACCTTGAAAGGTCCCTTCCAACCCAAAGATTCTGTGATTCTGTAAATTTAAGACCTTTCCCCACATCCCCAATATATACATGTACTATTGCTGCTAATAATAGCAGTTTGTTTTGTCCTAGTAGGTTTTTGTGATTAAAATGTACAGCAATACCAACTACCTATAACCAGCTATACAGATCTAGATCCTTTCCCCTCCCACTTTGAGTGGCCTGAACTCCTTTTTAACTGGAATTCACACAGCAAGATAATCCCTCTGAGAGGTAGAAGTATTTTCAAAGTTATATGTAGCAGCAGTAAACACTTACAAAAAATGGAATACAACTCTAAAATACAATAAAATACCTGAGCATTATTTGAAAGGTCAGGATTTTAGCTCACATCATTTCACATTGGTTTGTATCAGCTTGTACCAGGAACAGCACGCAACAGTCAACAGGTCAAATATTTAGTTTCCTATCACTTCTCAAAGTATTCTTGGTGGCATGTCATTTCAACTTACCTGCTGCACTCCTTTTTTCATTAATTGATGTTATTTATTTGCAATAATGATACCTACTATTGGCAGCTCTTCCAGCCATTTTGTTGGTTGACAATCTGTCAAGGGTGTATCTGATCCCTCGTGAAACATTAATGTTGCTAGACTTAAGCTTAAGTACTTTCCCCAAGTTCTGTACAGAAACAATTTGTCTCAAAGGCCAAACTCACAGCACAGTGCTTTCTGCAGTCTTCGGATTTTGATGGCCGTACGGTAGGCAGAGAAGCGTACGTTGTTCAAGTCAGCTGAAATAGCAGAACAGAAACATGAGCAGCCCTAAAAACAGAGTCCATACGTTTCCTTTACACATAAATTTTCACATTTTTGAGGAAATCTGATATCCCTTCTCTTCTCTGCAATGAATTAATAGGATATATCAGAACAATTAAAACAAACTGGGAAGTTGGGATCTCAGTCCCATCCACCTGCAGGGAAAGCCTCCTGACTCTGACAGCCCAGGGCCTTCAGAGATTGGCACACCAGAAATCCTGACACTATCTTGGCACATGTAATACATATACATATAATAGTTTTACATAAATATTATGCAGAGTTAAGTAGTTTCCAGACAAGTGCTCAAATACAGTACATTTCTCAAATAATTTACAATTCCATCAGACAACATACAGGAAACAGAGGGCAGCAAAGGGCACAGTAACGGAGAAAAATGGCTTTTAAAGCCATAATTTCTATGCCATGGCTTTGTAAACAGTCCTTTGAAAGACACAGTCAGCTAGCCATAAGCTCTATTTTAGAAACTGATGGGTATAGTAACAGTTTTCCTCACTTAACAGTATTTTACCTTTTTGCTCCTTACAAAGGAAGATTTCACATTAAATGTAAACGTTAGCAGGGCGTGTTGAACCAGTACCATGATATGGTCTTAACCTTTACTGATAGCTTAGCTGCTCTGATTTACTACAAAAATTAAGTTCCCTGCAGACCAGCATACTGCTTTAAACATGCATCCAGCCTTCATCGTTGGACAATCCCTCGTGGATTTAACAGAAATAAAGCAGACACTGCATTAAAGCATACAGTCAGAGCACATTGTTCAGAATTAAAATTTTAAAATTACTGAAAGGCAATAAATGTGACGTGATCAAGGCAGTAGGCTTCTTGCAACACGTGTCTCATTGCAAAGTGGGAAATGCTCTGTTATACAGAGTTCATGGCAACTCAGACATGGTCAGCAGACAAATGCAGGCTTTTACTCATGGAATGAACATCACATAATGATTTATTTTAAGAAATGCACTCACCTAAGGACTGGAAGAGATCAGTCATTTTAGGATGATCCCAGCAGGTTGTCTGTGTCTCATGACTACAAAGGAATGAGGTAATCAAAGTTTCAGGCAACACACGTACACACACAATGCAAAGTGCAAAAACCCAAAGGTATTCTGATTTTCTGTGTTTAAGTGGCAGGAAATCCCTCAGCTCTTTAATTAAAACACATGATCTGTATCACTCAGCTCCTTGACTTTTTAATCACAAAGTGTTTTGACAAAAGCCCACCCATATTTAACAGTATTTACTTTTGATTCTAAGTGTGACTGTCAGCTGAACTCTGATCCTGAAGATGAGGCATGCTAATAAGGTAGAAATGCAAAATTTCCTGCTGCTGTAGCACAATAAAAACATTTATAAAAACACTTCAAAAATAAAAAAGCATTGAGGTTTTATTTCAGACTTCATTGCATATCTGAACAAATGCATCAGAACACATACAACAATTTTAAACTTTACCTGTAACGCATTTAATGGAAAGCTTGATCACTCTTCACACACACAATCAATAGGTATCTTCATTTAGAGGGTGTGTTCTATACCAGGACTCACAGAAGACAGATTCTACAGGCAGCATCGCTTAAGCCACTGTTTAACTGCTGTTTCAATTCACCAAGGTTTCAGGTATGCAGCCGTGGGGTCAAAATGTGTATTGTATCAGGTCTACAAAAATCTCCAATTCCCTTCTACAAGCCACATTTGACTTGTATTTCTGAATATTAATTGCTGGAATGATTGCACATTCTTGCCTCACAAAGTATTTACATTTGAATTAGATTTCTAAGAAAATTAGAGAAGTTGTGTTAAAAAGATCATAGCACTCCTTTTAAAAGTTAATAATGAAAATGAAATTATGCTAGGTTAGCAAACCTAACAAGAATGAGCACAGACTACCACTTATTTCATCTTTATTTCTATTTAAAATTTTTTAATGTGCACACTTTTTTTTTTCCCCACATATAGGTGTAGTTGGTTGTAAATAATGACTTTAAATGGCACAATTGAGAAACCAATGAAGAACGAACCTTTTTATACTAAGTGATGCAAAATAAATGGGATAGAAGGTCCTTGATCCAAAGAGCTACAGAGACAAGACAGGTACCACAAAGGGGAGGCAAGCTACAAACAAAGTAAGTGCTGAGGGCCCTTCTTTACATCACCCTTTAAGATACACTAATGGAAAGCACGTATATTGCATCTCTGCATAGGGGATATGATCACCACTTCACCAGTGTGACCTTTCCAGCTCTGAGTCTGGTTTAGGTGTCCACAGTCAGCTTCTCTCTGTCATTAGGCTTAACTCTCTCTTCCATGGGTCTCATTTGTATATCTGGCACAACCACAACTTTGTGAGGTTTTTTCCATGGAAAACAAGATATGTATTTCTTATTAATACAGTAAGTACAAATCCTCTTTTCCCTCTTTCTGATTATTCCCTGGAGACAACTGAAAAGAGAAAAAAGCCCTGCACATGATTACATTTAAACAAGAGAGATTTATACAACATGCAATCAAAAAAACCACTTCTTGTTAGACCTTGATCGACTCTGAAATACTATAGTAAACCTTCCCCAATTCAGATGAACACTGAACTACTTCTTTACATTTGAACACATTTTCCTGAACTGAAACTTTTATTTGGATTCAGTTTGATAATAATCACATGAATTACGTTCATGTTTCAAATTCTGAATGAGGTGGTCAAAGTTCTGATATGCTGAACTCCAAAGCTAAGGCATACCACCAGTATCTAAATCAGTGTTTCTGCAGTTTCTAGAAAGACACTTTTAAAACAATACTATGTTTATCCTTCTCCAGAAAAGTAATTTCAAAACCAAGCAGCTTGACAATTATTTCCCTGGAAGGGGCACACCAATAAATCATCATGAAGACAGCAACAACAAAAAAGGATGTATCTGGGTTTGGTGCTGTGCCAAGGTTAAAGGCAATTGACTGTTCAACATTCTCAAAAACCCTGCTATAAAAAAACTCTACAGTATATTAGAAAGAAGAACATATACAACTTCAGTAAACAGGAACAGAAAACATAATATAATGACTTACACTGATCCACTTATTAAATAACCTCAAACCTGGTCCTGAACCTGCCCAATGTCTGCACTATCATGTTAAGTGGAATGCCATCATTATCATGTCGAACATTTAGAATTGATTTCTGTTGAAAAAACCCATTGCAACTGCCCACAGAAATGGATCTAGTATGCGATCAGTTTAATAAGACTTGTTTTAAGGAACTACTTCACTTCAACTCTCTGACCAAGAAAAAAAACAAAAAACAAAAAAACCAAAAAAAAAAAAACAAACCACAAATGAACAAAATAAAACAAAAAAGGACCATGACTGGGTATTTTACTGTCAACATTGTAAGTAAAAAAGGATTCTTAGGATTTTCTGAGAAAAGGCTCTTAATTAAAACACCTTCAAACTTCTACGTCAAAAGTAAAGGTAGGTGGCAGTACCGTGATAGAAACTTTAAATATATCTATATATAAAAATACATTTCAGTCTATTTTAAATGCTAAAATACTACTGCAGTGCAAACACTGCATGTAAATAACATGCAACTTAGCTGAGTCAAATCCTGTTTACTGCCTTTGAAGAAATTATCATGTTAAAATTACAGAATCATAGAATAGTTTGGGCTGGAAGGGACATTTAAAGGTCACCTAGTCCACCCCCCCTGCAATGAGCAGGGACAGCTTCAACTAGACCAGGTTGCTCAGAGCCCCGTCCAGCCTGACCTGGAATGTTTCCAGGGATGGGGCATCTGCCACCTCTCTGGGCAACCATACTCACTACTCGCAGTATGAAAATTTTCTTCCTTGTACCTAGTCTAAATCTACCCTCTTTCAGTTTAAAACCATTAGAATGACTTCTTAATGTAAAGTTTTGTTTGATAACAATTTCATAATATGCAGGGAATTTTATGTGAACGAAATTGATTTTCACAGGAAGAAAAAAATGGATGAGCAGATAACCTTCCTACACTACAAATAAAACTGTCAGAGAAAGGAGTCATTTTATTAGGCACTCCAAACAGGAGACAATGCAAGACAAAGTGCTTTCGGGTGATTTGGTTTGTAAAGCAGCTTTTTGAAATAAGATCCATCTTTCTCTGCTGTAGCTACAGTAGCTTTTGTGTTATTGATGCAAGACTAACGCACGCAAATCAGGCACTGAGAAATGTGTTCAGAAACTTTACAACATTGGATGGTCTTTAACAGATGAGACAGTCTCGATGAAATTAGGGGAGATGTTTCTAACCAGGATCTTGTAGAGCTCCTTTTAATGCAAGTTCATGACACAGCAACCTACTCTAAAATATGCACCACAGCAGTTACAATTGCCTGGCAGTAACTGCCCAGCGAGTAAAAGCAGACTTGGATGCTTGTCTGATACTTCATTCAATAAACACAAATAACACACAAGACATCAGACCTACAAGAACAAGGAAATTCATAAACAACAGATTATACAATTTCTTTGTATTTATTTTACATGTATATGTGAAAGATGTTTCACTGACTGAGCCACAAAAGAACTCACTCAGTGTTATTTTTTTAGTTTGTACCAAAAGACTGAGTTATTCAGAATAAGTCTCCCAGGTCTCTTCTGCCAAAACTTACTGACACAATATAAGCCACGCAGCAAAACATGCATCCATGAAGAGACTATATGACAAAACTGTCATTTAAAAAGTCTAAATGCATTTGTGTAAATAAACATTATAATCATAAAATATTCCAAATTTAAAAAACTACATATTAATGAAGTGCTCTAAAGCTTAAATGACAAACATTTACCCTTACAATCTGTTTCTTCTCCATCATGTTTGTTGGCAGCTTTCTAATTATAAATGGCAAAGATAATCCTTGTTAAAAACACTTCTTGGTTGTAAATAAAGAGCCGAGAAAGAGTTGGCATATCATTTAACTTATGATCTCTAGAAATAAGGGAACAGTCCTCTTGAAATGAATGGAATAAGTTGTACATCTCCAGGTGTTTCAAGCTGCCCATGGAATTGTGAAAAATAGTCAATTGTTCTTTTTTAGCTTTGTGTCTACAAGAAAGAAAACTAGAGACAGGTTTGTGGGGTTTTTATCACTTCTTAGCACAGACAAGGCCTATGCCTGTGTTGATAATCAGTGGCAAACATCACAAGAGCAACACTGAAATGGTACTCTGGCATTATGTTAAGTAGCTTTCTGATCCTGTAGTCATTTGCACAAAACATTAACTGAATCAAGATCTTTACTGATCACTAATGAATCAACAGCACTCAACTCTGACTTCGCTCTCTTGCCAAATTTCAAATGGTATAGCATCATCCTCACTTTATAAATAAGTCATGGTGCTTTACCTAGATACTGTATATTTTTTTTAAGACCATTAGAAAATACTCTTTTGTGCTGAAAAAGAGTCGGCACAATGCATTGCAAGGATAATGTATATTGGTGGAGCAATTTATATGCAGATATTTTTAAATCCCTCCAGAGAAAATGTACTACTGCATTTCCTCAATAGAAAACAAAGACCAGCACGGGATCTGGTAACTGAAGAAAGTCTCAAAAACTGAACCCTGTATTATGTCTTTCTGCAAATTATATTTTATATTCCCTTCTAAGGGAAATACTTCTTAATACTTCTAAGAATGGGGTTATGGACTTAGCTAGAATAAAAAAAAAGTTAAATTTCCCAGTTCCATTAGTTCTCTCTCTCTTCCACATATAGGCATAAACCAAAAATCAGGAAAGACTTCCCGAAGAGTCTTGAAAAAAATGGAGAAGCAGAAAGCATTTTATTCCCATGCCCCACAAAGTTGAGCATGGTATAGGAGGTGATAAAATGGGATTTTTAAGATGGTGATCATGCCAGCCTCTTTGCAGGATTACAGAAAAATAACCAGGTGACAAGGGAGTTTGATATTGATTAGTTTAATTATTATACCAAGAAATTGGTCTCCCTATGTAATGCCCTGCATGAGATTAAACTCAGGGTGACCCTTTCTGTATTACCCTTTTGTTTCTTCTGCACAGTACAAATATCTAATAATTTATTGGACTGAAAGGTACACAGCTGAAGAGCACTTAAATTACAGTTAGAAGAACAACAGTGAGAAATGCCAGGGTAATTATGTTTTCTGCACATTCCTTTCACTTCATCGTGTATTTCTCAAAGATGTTTAATGATCATATATAGCGTCTCCTTTATTGTTCTGTTTTACTTTAGAATATTTTTATTGAAGTGCTATGTAATATAGGCTTTATTTTTTTATTTTCTGTTATAGAGGCCAAGCATGTCTTATTTGTGTGATTCAAATAGTTCTAAATGAACAACAGCAGAAACCTCTCTTTATTAAATCTCAAACTTTTGCAAACCAACCTATGAATTATGTATTTAATGGCAAGTTTGCCAAATCTTTTGCCCAAACTTCACATTTTTATTATCAAAAGTGCATTAGTAAATAACTTGCCTGCTGTACTGTATCCCCCTCCATACTGCTCATTAGTTCCATTCTCTTTTATAAAGTATGAAATACAAAGCTTTTTTTTTTTTTAACAGCATCAACATTTTACTGACTCAAGTTTTCATTGATCGAGTTCTACTGTGACAGAGAAGACAGACTACAGAAATACAAAAACTTCTATCAATTGTCATTAAGAAAAAAATCAAACAGGAGGCAAAAAGGACTGAACAAAAATCACATCAACAGAGGCAAAACCATTTGGCAAATTTGGTTTACATAGTAAGAATTCAAGAGGAGAGAAGAGACAGGCTAAATCATGTGTGTAGTCCAGTTCAACCAAATATCTGCCATAGCCCAGGGCGCACACACCTTGATAAAACTGGGCTCAATGAATTATAAATCCTTCTTCCAGCCAAGCAGAATAGTCACTCCATTCCAAAATGCCCCAAACCCAGACTGCCTCTGTTTGAACTTAGGGGGCAGGGGATTTTGTACATTGGGTTTTTAATCTTTCACGTGCTTCCATTATGACCCCAGAAAGGGCATTAGTAAATAGGGTGGGGAGAACAAACTGTACTCCAAAGCCACCAAGATGGGCTGGCACACTAAGGACCTCTTTCTCTGAGACACTTCTCTCTATGCACATAAGTGCAAGTTACCTCTGGCATCAGGAAACAAAGAGAACAAATGCTGCTCATTTGAAAATACAGACATCTCGTGTAATTTTGACATTTTCCTTACACATTCATTGCTACCTAAAGTGCTCCCTCCTGCCTTCTCAGCTGCAGTTCCCTGATTTTTTTAAACTCCATTCTCCATGTGCAATAAAACTGTGAAGAGTGCAGTATTTTTTTTAAATACTCATCTTAACAGAGGTACAACTACATCATCATCTACAGCTATGTCACTTCTGAATATTTTACATTTCTCATTCAAGGACACTCCCAAAAAGCAACCAAAATGAGGTAAAGGTATGAATTTATGGTTGTCTAAGAAGAGCGTATGTTCTTATTCAGAATTAAAGTAGTCTGATTTCACTTAGCATTTATTTCCCTTTCAAACTTAATTTAAAAAAAATCATCATTTTTCAGCCACCAATCATTGAATCATACTTTTATTCTCCGTCTTCTGCTGGTTTTGTTCCTCACCCCATAAAATGAACAACTGGTACCTTAAACTTTCTCTCTGAACATATAAGCCTTGCTGTAAAAACAGTAAATATAATTGCTTTTGAGTGATAGTTACTGAGACTCATCATAACTATTCCTTCTACTCATGCTGTGTTTTACACTAAAGGCACCTCATTCAAAGACATTAGTACATTTAAACAAAAAAATAAGAAAACTAACTTAATCTTTGCCTCTTTCCCAGAATTTCTTTCTATATGAACAACCATTAAAACTTGTTGACTGTTCTCTTGAATTGCATTACAAAAGCTCATTTAATCATTCCAATCAAATAAGTTTTTGTGTCAGCATTTCCTCTCTTTAAACTATATCTAGAATTAGGGAATAGATGAAGATTTAAAAGAATATTTAAAGCTAAGAGTACTCTCCAGCCTGATTATACCAAAGTAAATGAAGTACAGAATCAGTTCTTTTCTGCTTTTATTTTCCACAGCTCTGTGTTTTATATAGCTGCTGCTGCCATCACTGAAGTTTAGATCAGTAAGCAATAAGAAATGAAGGAAACTGCCAAGGTCAGTCTGCTTGTCAGACTGTGGAGCTACCAAAATTCAATATTCCTCCTCAAGCTTTTTAAAAGTCATAAATTGTACTGATTACATGTAACATTATTCTTCTCTTTCCAGACACAAGAATCAAGACATTGTTTCAGCAGCACGTATCATGTGGAAAGTAGGGCAAGAGTACTGGAAAAGTCTTTGAGATGCAGTAGTTAATTCTGTTGACTTCATTAAAGCCATCCTCAAAATAAACCAGTGGTGTCTGCTTCTATAAAGACCTCGAACCTCAGAGAACTTGCCCTATACTTCTGCCCCTTTATCAAACTTTCTGTGCAAGACCACTCAAATAATTTCTGAGACGTGCTGGGGTTTGTTTCTCAGCCCATACCGGCTTCATTCCCTAGTCTAGCTCCAGGACAGCCAACACACTACTATGAGAGCAAGCCCACAGTATCAGTGGATACTTTGCTACCAATTTGTGTGCTTGCAGGATTGCACCTAGTGCACACAGTGGAAAGGCTCCTTCTTCTGAATTAGTCATGATCAAAAAAGATTTCTCAAAAACTGAATGGTGTCCGAGGTAGGGCAAGGGAGATGCCCAGAAATGAAAAAAAAAAAAAAAAAAAAGTATTATGAATTATGAAAAAAGGATATGCATATGAAATACTCAAGTTAATAATTTTTGCTTTGCTCAGCACAGATCAGAAGCTTTAATCTTAGTTTGTTCCACCTGTTGTGGTGGTAGGACTATCCACCCTGTCTCTATCCTCCAACTCTGAATGTACCCGGGAGCTCCAGAGACCTCTCTGCAGGCCAGCTTGCACCTGGTAAACACTCCCAACTTCAGCTACCAGCTCTGATCAGGTAGAGCAGTAATGTGAATTGCCATCTTTCAATGCCCACTAAGGACATACCCACAAGAAAAAAAAGACTGAGGGTAGTTTTCCTCTTGCGCTCTGTAGTTTGATACTTCAGCGTTTTCTTTGAATTACTGCATAGGTGTGATCATTTTAGTTGCACTGCTGCCCAAGTCAGGGCAGTCTGTGTGCCTCCACATCCAACCTCTGGCCTCTCCTTTTCCACTCGGGGCTGAGGGAGGAACCCCTCCTCCAGTGTGTCACAGCTTTCTGTTGCCTCCTGCAAAACTTTTCAGCAGAACTGCAAATACTTTTACAGAGTATCTGTAAATCTTCACAGTAGGTTTTTGCTTTTTCTAGCTACCTACCCAGACCCTTTAAAAAAATTAATCTTCATATCACAGTTTGAGAACAACCGTCACCTTGAGATGATAACAACAGGTTTGATTAACATAGTTTTACTATTACCTGCATTTCAAAGCCCTCAAGCCCTCATAAATTGTTTGAAACACGAAATGTGGCACTCAGATTTATGACAAAGCAATATGCAATAGTACAAAGCCCTCACTGATGTTCTTGCAGAATGAATTATCTGTAGGTCAAATTCATAGCCATTCTAGAGACTTAACCCCCCCCTACTTTTCCCAAACTCAAACTGATAACATTTTAACACAGATTTCCTTCAGCCTAAAATGAACTACTCTGGGTCTGGTTTACTATACACTGTGCCTTCTAAAAATTTCATTTACCTCTCTGGCAAAAAGCTATCCTTCTCTCAAAGCCGCAATCTTTGCCTTTAAATTATTGGCAAACCGTATGTAAATAAACACTGATGGAATGACAAAACCCAAGTTAAGGATTGCTCCAAGTAGAACACATCAAAATTTCTATACCTCTACAACTAAGTATTTCTTATTATTTTCAAAATAAGTATCTCAACCATTCCTCTTGGTAACCAAAGTATTTGTACAATTTTTGTCAATATTTACATTAATTTTACATTTGCATTAATATCAAGTACTATAAAAACTTCCATAAGGTAAAGAAAATGACAGAAGGAAAATCATCATGTGTCTGTTTCTGAAAGATTTTTGTAAAAAATGATGAATGGGCTCTATACATATTAGTCACCACTGTTCTGCTATAGCTTATAAACTTTGCATTTTTAAATACATTATATATACAGCTTTTTTTCCCTTTACTGTACAGTTTATACTCTGGATGAGCCACACACATAGGAACAAGCCTAGTTTGAATACTGATACTGTATTACACTGGAGCATCACTGCTGTTTCCTATGTTTGACTGGGGGTTTTAGTTAGGGTTTGTCACTGATTTCTTTTTACATATTTCTAAATTATACAGGATGCAAAGCAATCAACATAAAAATATCTAGTATATGCAGCATAACACTATGTAGAGAAACTCATGATAACATTTCTAGTTACTACTTAGCATCTATGTTTTTCTGCCAGGTTATGGTGAGAAGACCCTCTGTTATGCTTAAAGAAAAAAGAATCAAGGCAAACTTACTTGATATAATAGGGCACTTTGTTATGTGAAACAGATCTCTGCCATGGAAACTGTACTGAGGCTGAGGAAATAAAGAGAAGGTAATTATTAGAAAGCATCTGTCAAATAAAAAAAAAAACCACAGCTATCTCTATTTATTTATTTATTTTACAATTAAAACAGTTATAATAAATTAAATGGGAACAATTAAAATTTCCCAGACAACTTTCAGTAATTAGAAAATCAGCTGGAGAAAACAACAGCAATCTATCAAGATGATTCTAGGCATCTATTTGATGCCAAGCTGGAAATAAAACAAATGTGGTCATTCTAATTCAAAGAGGGATAATAAATTCTGAGCAAGCAAGCTATGCATCCAGGGAAAATGGAAACACTGGTTTTCCTACCTCCATAGAATTATTATCAGTTTAAGCTTTGAAAATAAATGCTTCCACTACTATAATTAATGCTCTGCAACAGAACAAAAAAGAGAAATATCAACCTTATTTTTATTAGTTACAACCCTTAGCTCCTATTTCCAACTCAAATTAATATTGATTAACACTGTATGACTAACAAAAAAGGCATTTAAACCTGTCTTTGCACTCTTTGCTGAACAGCGGTAATCTTTGCAGAATTTATGCAAGTCTGATACATAAACAGATATCATCCATAACACCAAGAAGCCTTCTGCACACCAAGTTGCAACAGACACAAAGTCATACATGACACTACAACTCTGCTTATCTAAAGATCCCAGGAGATAAAAGGGGAAAACATGTTCTGGCCCACAGGACTGCTGGTGCAACTTAAAAGCAGCTATTTGCTGAAGACCCAGAGGTACACATATGTCCTACCAGAAATTACCAGACTAGTGCCTGGTTAATTAGGGTTTTATCACAGAAGAAACTCACTTCACTAGATTCACTGTAGAAGCACAGATGGAAAGAACAACCAGGAATAACTGATCACCACAATGAGATGAATTTGTTCTGTACACGCATGCCAACACTTTCAAGACAGAGTGCTTACTCTTGGGTGCTAACACCCCTGTTTAAAAACCTGGTAAAATGAGACACAGCTTTGATCCACATTGGTTCTCAAGTAATTAAACTCTCAATTAACATCATTTTCTGCAAGTATGGCCCACTTAAGAGCTCATCCCTCTTTGGGAAAAAAAAAAAATCCATTTGAAAGTAACTCTTCCCTCTTCCCCTAAGACCTCTCAGGCTGCAGTGAAGACTCACAAGCCATATACTCTTCCCTCTTCCCCTAAGACCTCTCAGGCGGCAGTGAAGCCCAAAAAGCCATATAAGCCCCACACAGGCTGGTGCTGCTGCAGAGAGGGGCAGGTCTCGCCTTGCTCCCAGATGGCTGTTCCCTGAGCAGTTTAATGGCTGTGACCTCTTCCTGGACCACACAAAATGTCATGGCTCATAATTTAAAGAAACATTCATGTACTGAAAGACAGATTAACTGGAAAGAATATTTAGGAAACTACAGGAACCAAGTAAATCACATTATTCACTAGAAAAAATAGAGAAAATTCTGTATCATGATTTAAAGGAGGTAGGTAGTTACCCGGTAAAGAAAAAAAACAGTAGAGGCTAAATGCTCAAATAGAGGTAGTTAACTAAAAAATAATCCTTAAGCATTCATAAGTAAAAAAAAACCCCAAACCCCAACAAAAAAAAACAACCAGGTAGGTGAAGGTGGCCACCAGCTTTAGAGTTTCATTCTTTAGTATTGCAATTTGGCACCTATGGTGGCTCCAATACTACAACACTAATTATGTCAGCTAACTAAGAAGAAAAATCTGGCTAGAGTTTGCTTAGGTACAATTTATGTGCTATGACAGACTATAGATATTCTGCGCTGACACAGATATGGACTAAACAACATAATAAATTAAACTAGTAATTATTAAGGACCAATTCATATTCTACTTATTCGGGAACAACCTTTCTAAAACCATTGACAGTTCTCTGCTGCACGGAACTCTGCAAAGTGAAACTCCCATTCTTTTTTTAAAAATCAGTTTCTCGATGAAAACTGAACAGAGTAGTTATTGATCCTGGTACTCACGAACAGGCCTGCAGATATTGGTAAGGCTGGACATCACTCAAGAGATGCTTTGAGCAGGCCACTTGAAAACCTAGGCTATTTTTTAGGGAACATGTGGTCTCAGTGCTCTGTGGATGTTCATAGATTCTTCTAAGAAAGTGTACAAGAAACACAACAGAGACGAATGGATCTTGGCCCTTAGAAAATTAATGAATTACAGAAAAAGCAGGTTACTGTTTCTAAAGGCAGGAGACAACAAAACAATCCTTTTGCAAAGAATTATAAGGACTCTTCATCTTTATCTGTAAAATTTACTAATGAGTGAGGAAAATTTACTGATAACTTGCAAGGAGCTTACTTTCCACCCAAAAGCACTGAAAAAAAAAGAGCTGTCAAATTCGACCTAACACTAATGTGAGGGGGAAAAATAGCTCAGCAAAGAGGGGCATCATAGATTGTAGTAGTCTACTAATACTGTTTTACCTAAGCAGCCTACTGCAGGACATTTTAGGAAGGGCCAATGTCATATTTGCTAGCCTTCAAAAATATTCTGAAGCACCTTCTTCCTGATGGTCTGGGTGAATTCATATAATTGGTGTTCCAAGAACTCCAACAGCAGGATTAAACACTGCACTGTGTCTTTTTAGCAGAGAAACATTACTAGCTCTGGAGGTGAAATCACGGCTGAAATCAGGGAGCTAGACAAACTCACCTAGGCTCCCTTTCCTATGAAAGGTTGGGCCAGATGATCTTTGACGTCCCTTCCAACCTATGATTCTGTGAATCTGATGAACAGGTAGAAATACGTGTTTTGCTAGCACAAATTATTGATTAAATGACAACTGGGAGCTAGTCAGCTGAAAATGGTGTGATGGCAAGCTATAGTCTCTTGTTCAGATTTGGAGGAAGAGTAATAGGTAGGTGAGGTAAACTTAAAATAGCTGCTGTCAAATGAGCACAGATAAAAACCTCCCCTCTGGTTCAGAAGTGCAACTTTGGAGATGAAGATTTGCACAAGACATACATAATCATAATCTCAGTTTTAGGAGTTTAAGGTTATTTTATTCAGACTACCACTCCACTTGTTCCCCGCAGTCAGAAGTCATTTATGGCTGCTAAAAAGGTTTGAAAAATTTGATTTAGAATATGCACTATTTCAACCTGTCAGGATAAAACCGTCATTTTTCCAGATTTAATGATTTTTTTATTACTTTCCTTTTGAAGTTACTGTCCCTGGCTTTTACTTAACAGGCTTTACATAAAGTTGGAGGTATTAAGTTCTGCAACTCTGTCTAGTTCAAGCTCTTAAAACAGATTCTTTTTTAAAAGAAGTATTTGTTGTAGTTTGTGTGGGGAAGGAGGTTGGTTGTTTTTAACAAACAATTTATCCAGATAACTGCATATTATTTGGTTTTGCAGGACTCTCATACTTGGCTATAGCTTTTTGTGGTATCTACCAACATGCATTCTGGAAACTTTCCCTTCTTGACTTTTGTATGTAATGTAAACTGAATGTCCCCTTAAGACTGGAGAAGATGCCCAAAGCAAGGCTGAGGCATGCTGATAAGGCACTGAATAGTCTCTTTGGACATAATTCTATGAATGTTTTATGCAGCAACAAAGCCAGTTCACCACTCATTCTTGTGAATTCAATTTTTTTGTTTGTCATGCTGTAAGCCAAATCAAGGAAATGATCCAGGTCAAAGGCAAACAAAACCAGCCAACCTTGCCTGGCAGGCTTCCTGGTTTTACATGTGGACTCTTTCACTGAATCTTCCTCCCCCCGCCGCCAAGATCAGTCATCTGAACAATTGCATTGGTCCAGGTGAGGAGACATGAACAGCCTTAACAGTGACACAGGAGTGTCAGGAACTTCTCAAACCAGCTAGAGTAAGGGAAACTGCATCTTCTCTAACATTGCTTCATAGTCTGTTTTAATTACACAGACTACGCTGACTACTCTCTCAGACAGTTAGTCTGCTGTTTTTCAACAGTGCCAAAGATACCACTCTAACTATATTCTTTTTAGCAAATTATTACATAGGTGTCCTGTCCAGGTCACGGTTACCAGTCTGAGATTGGAAGGGCTACAAAGCCACTGTGGCAACACTATAAAATACTTCTAATGGGGTTTAAAAAAACAAAACAAAACAACAAAAACAAACACACATACTTTTAAAGTTGTTTGTTTGTTGTGTCAATTTAAAAAAGGACAAAGTGGCTCCAGGAATCGTTATTTTGCATAACAGCTGTAATATTTTAAATACACTGCATCTTGTTTATCATTATGTTTACTGAAAAACTAATTGTCAATTTAAAATAAGAACACAGTTGTCATGTAACTCAAGAAGAAATAAAGATTTATTTATTGTTTTAAATTATATTAGCTGTTTAGCTATTCAGTGACATACAGCACTTGAGAATCTCTGGGACAGAGCTGCTCATTTCTATGTTCACTTCTCAGCTCCCGCAATAATTTTATCTTTATTGTTGAAAACCTCAGTTAAAAACTGGAGACCTGATTTGGTTAAAACTTTGTATCACGAGCTCTGATGATGGTAGATAGGCTAGAATGTAGAAAATCAACATAGATCTTGATATCACAACCTATCTATCCGTAACAAGTCAAATGAGAACAAGGAAGCAGAACATCTGCTTTTGCACTCTTAGTATATGGGAGATTGTAGGCTTACATGTCTATAATTTTCACTAAATGGAAAAAGATGTAAGGATGGGTCTCAAGAGGAAGTGATACAGGTTTGCTTTCCCCACCCCTTTATTTGAAGTTCCAGGCATGTATGACGTGAAGCCTTTAATAAAGAAAAATCCAGGCAGCTCTTCCCAGCAAGTGTGGAAGCAAAAGGAAACTGAGGAAAGAGGTAGCAGGGGATGAGAAGATGTGGTTATGAAGACATAGAGATTCTGCAACAGCCACAGGTCAGGCCTTGTAGCAAACAGAGGATAAAGAATAAAGCAGCCAGGGGCACAACCGTAACTCATCAAGATGTTACAGTGTTCCCCGAGGGAAACACACCAGTGAGAATGTCAGTGGAGTTATGAAGATGAAACACCCCTAGAAAAACAGGGAGGTAGATAACAACATAGAAGAGGAACTTCCTGTTCCTCAAGTCATAGGGAAAACTGGAGTAAAGAACAGTCAATGTTTGAGAAAGCCGTCAGATCTCACATGCATCTATTAATTCAAAGACCTTACTGGAAAGAAAGTGCTGTGATGCAGGCCCAAAATCTCGGTGTGCCTCCTGTAGCTGTTTAAGGCGATCTTCTACAGATACCTACACATAAACACACATACACAAAATTTACGTTGCATTTACTTTGTAACACCAGAGCCATGATAATAAAAACACTTGTTTACATTCATTTTTAGTTAAATAAATTTGTCTGTGTGTCATAGCACTTATTTGACATCCAGCTATTCAAGGCTACTTTTTTCTTTCATTTGCTTGATGAAAGTCATGTTCATATCTTGCAGCGCTCTCGTGCAAGTACTGCAGCTCAGTAATGAACAACGGTAGTTTCATGGTGACTATAGCTGACTGCTGAAGTCTCTGACCTCCTCCCAACCCTTCCGTTGCCCAAATTTCCATAGTCAGCAGGTCTCAGTTTGATTGTATTGATCTCACGGTTGCCTTTGCAGCACAAAACCATTTTGGAAGATACCACTTCACTGGCTGACATGACTCCTCCCTGGTTTATTAACTGAAACTGCACTAACACACCCAGAAGCAGTTTCGCTGCTTAGTTAACTAAACTTGACACCAAAAAAATCCAAAACAAACCCATTACCAAATTACATTATGGAACGGAAGGACTGATAAGACATATTAATAGTTTTGCCTCTCAGGAGCAACTAATTCAAAACTACTAGCCCAGAAGCTGATGCCCAGGTTTTGAAAATTCAGTCCCACAACTCCCAGCAAGAGAGGCGACAGATTCTCCATCCTTCCCTCAGTTCTTTCAGACACTCAGTATCACCCTTAGAAACCAGGTAAAGAAATAAATAGCAGATGACTCACAGTAAGTATTTCCTACCAAAAAAAAAAAAAAAAAGGACTGAGAAAGTGCAAAATTTGACAAATGAACTTGAACTGATGTAAGAAACTTCATTAAACCATTCACTGTGAAACTGTGCATGAGTTTGAACTGTAATCAGGCACATTGATTTACCTTTCTCAGACCATTTAAGTACAACAATCATAACTAAGCAATATGAATCTCTCACAGCATACCCTCTTCTGTCGTATAATGTTAAATATGCTATTGCTCACATCTTGTTATAGCTCTACTAATACTGAAGTCACTTTAAGTGAAATTCCCTGCAGTAACTGAACATTCAAAATCAAAATAAAACAGCTTTCACAGGTGCTGGAAAAACAACAGAAATATGTACACCAGTTTTCAGTAACAATGATTTATGCAGTAAAAATACTGCTATAAGAAATATAAAAAAAGGCATGCAGAAATAGTTCCCACTAGTCTCCAGAGATTAATGCAGTCTCCCGAGTGAGAAAACTGCTTAAAAAAACCTTGATACGAAAAGCTTTTGGTCAAACCATAGAAGGAAAGACAGCTCCCTTTGTTGCTTCAGTACCACTGAAGTAACACCTTAAAGACAGAAATAATGAACAAATGGTAATAATGGATCTTTTAAGAGAACAGAAGAGAGTGAGAAGCATCCCTCCCCTGCCCCACTTGCTGTATACATTCAGAAGAATACCTGTAAAAGTTTCCACCGCATATTAAGATCATCCAGTTGACGAGACATTTTTAATGATGGATAAAGGTCAAGTGGAGACAGCTGACTGGACAAATCATTCACTGTTTTAACTTTCAAGTTGATGGGAGCAATTTCTTCTCTAAAAGCCTAGAACAGCAACAAGCATATATTTATGCTTAACAGACATCTGAGCAGCACAAAAACCACCGTAAACTCAAGATGGTGCTGATGTGCCCAATGTGACAGCTTATCCTAAGCAACTGCATGCAACTCTGAGTTTGCCAGCAAAGAAAGTTCACTCACTTAAATATTCTTATTAACTCCTTCATACCCATCTTTAGAGAAAAACAGTATGGAATTTACCCAAATGCCCATATCCAAATTGCACCCCTAAAACAATTTAATTAAGACTTTTAGTGCTGCCTTGTCACTTTAGAGCTTTTCTTTCCAAAAAGAAATACACAATGTTCTATCAGGAACTTTAAGAGTATATAGCCTGTCAAGTGCTCTTAAGAAAATATATGTGTTCAGTAACTACGGTTTTCCAGTATTAAGCAGCTGACAAAAATTCAATTTAAAAACTATTATTGAATTAGAAAAGCACGAAGGAAAATATCTTCTAAGGAAAAGGAGTACAATGTTTTACTGTAGAACCGTAAAGTAAAATTATTGCAATGATTAAAAATGGAAATCAAATGGAACTAAATACAGTATTAAGACAAAACTGATGCAAGTTTTGGTTACAGATACATCAAATGTCTTTCTTGCTGTGAGCAGGATTGTTCAACGCTATAAACATCTTGATTTAACATCATGAAACAAGCCAAAAACAACCAGAAAAAATATTTTCTTTGGACAATTCAATTATTTCCCTCCCTTCAAAATGTCTCTCACCAGGCCCAGGAACAGAAGGCATCTATTGGCAAGAAAGAAGCGTTTGGCTTCTGGACAGGCAACAGGCCCCTATTACTTCAGCTGATGTTTCAGTTTTTCCACAGCAATGAAAATCTAAAAGACTTTGCTTTTCTCCTTACAGAAAAAAGCCATTAAGATATGACAAATCGCTTCTTAACATGATACAAAGGGCTATTCAGCATCAACGTCTTGGTGCTTGCTTTAGTATATATAATAAAAAGTAAGAGGAGGAGGAGGAGATACATTACTCTTCTCAAATCAACAGCAGTCTGGATAAATAAATCAGCTTTGCCTTTCTTTTAAAGATCTTCATTCCATTAAACCTGATCGTAACAACAACATTTGGAGAATGAGGGTGTTTACATCGATATATGTGTAATAATGCAGTCCTGTGTTAATATCATGTGAGTTCACAGGCCATGTATACACAGAGTATTTGCAGAAAACTGGTTGCAGCCCATGGCTCTTCATTCTTCTAACACCAGCGTCCGATGCTGAACACATGGATGGTCAGGTACATGACCCAAGGGTCCTCTAATGTTTTGCATATTTATTCTTTGGCTTAAAGCTGCGAAGTTGTGTTTGTGAAACAGAAGCTTGGTGATAACTGCTAAATTTTCCTGAAACAGCAATTTCCTCTACTACATGTGCTTACCCACTTCTCCTGGAATCCCTGATATTCAGGCCCTGACTCAAGCACTGTGCTGTTTCCAGTGAGCTTTTCTGGACGATATCGGTTATCAGAAGGTATTCCTTCTCTGGGGAGCTCTGCATTGGGTCCCGACCCAAGCTATGCAGCTAAAGCAGGGGATGACTACTAGCCATAATGAGCAGCCATGCCTTGGGGTGCTGAGCCCTATATGATGGGTGGCCTGGAACCCTGGCTGCAAGAACTGGTATGCCCATGAGAACATTATACTGCAGTATGTGTTCTTCACCTTGAAATAAACCTGAAAAGAAGCCAGGCTAAAGTAAAACCAAATACAAGTTTTCACTCATACAAGCTAAAATAGACAATAGATATGTGAAGTTTGTGAAAGCTAAGGAACAGAAATTAAATCTGTCATACAGAAGTATATACATAAAGACCTCTAAATGTTTTCCTAAGGAGAAAGTTATACATGATGGCCAAACAGATCTGACAGCTCACCACTATGAAAAGAAGGGGAGCCTACTGTCATCTGCTGGGACGGTAATCGATTCCACTCACTCAAACTCCAGTGCCTAGACAAAGCTCCAAACACACCTGTGGCCTAACTATGGATTAGACAGTATTTCTAGGAGGAAAATATTTAAATCCTAGAACTCAATTATTCTTCTTTTACTGACAGTCACATTCTGTACACACCTGTAGCTTGCTGATCACATGTGCTTATGCAATCACAGCTGACACAGCAAATGTGGCACAGCACTGGACTTTCTTTGAGACCTCAGATCTAGGCTTTAAAAAGCACTTCAAACTCTACATGAGAATACAAGTATAAACTGTATACATATGTAATGTGACTAGGGGTAGAAGAATGGAGGGGTCTGACTCTCACACAGGCTAAATATTTGCCAGGAGTTCCACACTTACTGTACTTTTCTCAATGTGATCTGGTAATGAATCTATGAGCAAGTCTCCCACGGGTTTCCAGCCATTCCTCACATTTTCAGCCTCCTTCAAGTCAGCATCGAGGTCATCCATGGCACACTGCAAGTCTTTCAGTTTTTCTAATGCTTTGTCCACCTGTTTCTGCCAGATACTGGCACTGGCATTTAGGTTCTCCCATTTCTCTTTTACCTCTGATGACTGCTTACGCATAGCTTTGGCAATCCTCATGGCTTTTTCCTCAGGGGTCAATTCTGCAGAGGGAAAGAAAAGTTACAGTTTATTTTTCCTCTTACTCATTTCTAGTTAGATAGACAGTGCTCCTGAGGTACATGCTCAAGGCAGTCAGTAAGTCCAGAGTCAACTGATAGTTTATTTCAGTGAGTACAAGGTAGAAGAAAGTCCACCTTGCCTTAAGTGAAATAAACCTTAGTCACTCTCAATGACAAAATAAAGCTAGATCAAAATACAGGAAACTATTCCTGACTTCCATGTATTATGATATCTGCAAAGCAAATGCAGTTTACCGCTGATTTGTGGTAGGTTTTTTTAAGGCACAGGGGGAGGAAATAAAAGATCATTCTTCCCTGCTGGAAACTGCAATAGGGAATCTGAGGACCATTTCATGTAGAAAGAACAAGAACAGTGCTTTGTTCCTGGATAACTTTCCACCACCTTTCACCCGACCCCCAGGATGTCTCTTCTCTGCCTATTTGCTAGCAAAAACCAAGGTGCACCGAGTACTATGTGGTAAGCGGTTCTGCAGCTCTGCATCCGTTTTTCTGTGTTAACACCACAGTCCTAAAAGGCTGTTTTGAATAGGTTTTGCAAACCCAAAAATGTTTAATGAACCTGTTGACTGAAAAAGAGCCAAGCTTATGGCGAAGTATTTCTCACAAATTTCAGGCTTACGTGTTTAAATTCCACGCGACACAGCAACCATAGAAAACCCATTCATGTTAGCAAAGACCAGCTGCCACTGAATAAGCAAAGCCAAAGTGGACACACACATAATCTCAGGATGTAGTCACAGGAGATGATACTGATTATTTCAGTAAGTTGCTTATATTTAAATCCCCAGTCCCTGGTACATCTGCAAGACATCGGACAGAACTCCACACCATAGACATGCCTCAGCCCTCTTTGACAACAAGAACTGAGTCAGCTGGTGACTTATTTCTTCTCCACAACAGATGATTTCTGCAAGTCAGGTCGTCTATCAATAAGAAAACATGATGCTGCCTTTCCTGGGTCTTCAGTTTGAGACTGAGCAAGACCCAGACAGTCAGAAAGCTAAAAAGAAAACCCTAAGACATCCCCAGCAGGTCCCACTGCCTACTGCTCAGAGGGGTCTTGCTGAAAAAAGTCACAGGTAGCTTCCTTCACTAGGGAAAGTTACTTCGATAATGACAAAGAAACAGCGCCAGTGTCAGAGGAGTCCCCGTCTACATAACAACCTTGTGGTTTCTGCAGGCACAGAGGCAAGCAGAGGAAACTTCATATAACGCAGAAATCAGAGAACAAAAGAAGGGGGAGAGATGTGGCATACACTGAAACTAAGCCAAGTGGCCTCCTATTCACTCCTACATAAAACCCTTGCAAAACCCTTCCCCTGAGCTGGAAGATGGGGATGGAGAGCACAGTGTACTCCTCATAATCCAGGAGGAAGCAGTCAAGGACATGCAATATGACCTGGATACCCACAAGTCTATGGGGCCGGATGGGATCCACCCAAGAGTACTGAGAGAGCTGGCGGAGGA